>NC_081180.1:138608051-138908051 GCF_029867415.1 Vicia villosa | reverse complement strand
TATACATATTAATATCATTAAAAAATAGAGGTTAAATATTTGATTGATCGATGTAATAGTGACTTGAGCTTCCTATATCGACATAGATAATAAATTAATAGTCTTTTACGTCGCTAAAAAAAATAAGACATGTGTATAAAGTAAGAAATAGAAGAAAAACTATTCTACAATCTCGAAGAGTACTAAAAAAGTGAAAATATAAAACTAAAGTCACATATTTAAAACTCACAATGAGCATAAACATGTAGAACATTAAAAATAAATAAAATTATAATAGAAATTTCTTTATTCAAGGTCATCTCAAGCTCCTTTAACCATGTTTTGGTCTCCAATATAACTTTGTTGGATGAAGAGTGTTATCTGGAAAAAAATAATAGACTAATGATGATCTTTAATATTCATCTTTCGTTCCTTAAACGAAACATCATATCAATATTTACATACCTGATTGTAACCTTCTCAATTAGATTCACTTCAACTATGAACTCAATCATATCTGATCAACAAAAAATATACAATATATTATACATGAAAATCGAATAATTGAATATGAGATTTAATAATAAAATAAACTTATCTAAAAAACCATAGAAAGAAAAAGAAACTAAAAACATATTGAAGTTATCATGGTGAAAATCATAGAAAATTATGAATTTGTGAAATGTATATCAAAGATATTGAGTAAATAATAATGTGAGTTTATGTAGAATTTTATAGGTGTGGGAGAATGCAAAGGAACATAAAATTTATTGGTATTTTAGGTGTAACGTTATTATAGTTATGACCTATCATTTTCTATATAAAATATGATAAATTTAATTGAGTATTATTATGTATTATAAAATTTTAATTCAATTGAAAAATAGATTTGTCATACCCCAAAATTTGCCCCATCTACCTCACTTACAAAGATTCAAAGACTAGGGTTCCATTCAAGCAACACTCCTAGCCAAGAGCCTCCTAAGGCTAGGGTTTGAGATTCCTCTAAGAGGGATCAATGAGATAAGGCTCCTAATCAAGGGTATATGGTTTATAGTGATCTAATTTAACTCCATGGCAAAAGTCAAGGCATCACTCCAAAGGTTACCTGCACAAACAGTCCCAAGATCTACAATCAACTAATTCAAATCCAAAGTCAAGGCATGATCCAAACTTCTAACCATTGGTCACACAACAAGTATGGGGATGTATATCCATCATTTGATCAAAGCTTGATCATGATTCCATTAATAGAAACTCAGAGATGAACAAATGCAAAAGGTTCAAATTAGGGTTTCTTTAGGAGAAAGTCAACCCAACTTTGACTGGGCATAACTTTCACCTGGAACATCAAAAATTCCACACTCAAAGCCTATTTTGAAGGAAATTGGATTCTGTACAACTTTGTCTCTCACAAGCTAGGGCTAGAAATGCTTCATTTGAGAGGTACAGTACAAAAGATTACAGGTCATTTTCAGGCATCCTTCAGAAGCAGTTTTTGTTAAAGAAGATGTGATCAAGATAAAAGCTCCAAATGAAAAATATGTTCCAAAGTGGCTTGTAGAGGACACTTTGAGGTTTTCAAAAAGTATTAGAACTCCCTCATAGCTTAAAAATTGAGTGAGATATGCTTGATCAAAGTTGGTTGATTTTGGAGGACCAAATGTGAAAAAAGGAGGTTCAAATTGGATTTCTTGCAAATAGGCCCGTACTTTTATGACTTGAACTTGGCCCATAAGTTATCCAAAAGATATGCCACGAATTTTATCACTTTATTCGATTTTTACACAATTTTATTTCATTTAAAATTGATTTTTAATGATTTAAATAAGTGAGAAATCAAATAATTTCGATAAAAAAATATATTTTGTTGATTTTCAATCAACATTAATGCTAAGATATGATTTAATTTTTGTGGCAAATCAAATGGGAGGAGATTGGTACATAATCTTGGCAAAGAAAGAAACTTTTTATTCAAGAAACAAAATCAAATTTCTCAAAGAAGGAAGTTTGGATCCAAAGGCTTTTTGGGCTCTTTTCTAAACCTAATTCTTTCCCCTATAAGTACACAACATCAAGCAACAGAATAGGGGACGAAAAATTCAGAGAGAGGCACACGTACAAGAACTCAAAAGTCACCAAGAAACTCAAATTCAGTTTCAAAGAATTGGAGGTTTTCAGGGAGATTTAAAGGTTCCAAAAGATTCCTCAGGCGATTTGGAACGTGTCTGGATCGCTGCTCTACATCAACAACCCCAGAATATCCTCCAATTTGTCAAAGTAAGTGACTCTAAAACTTGGATCGATTAGAACAATTCATGCATTCTTACATGTTTTTAATGATATATTCTGCTTAGTTATGATGCTGTGATTGTTTCTGGGTCGCTTGTTTGGAGTTTACGCGTTTATAACAAGTTCCGCCATTAGAGTCCGTTTTGAGTTTTAGGGTTTCAATTTAGGGTTTTTAATTAGGGTTAAAATTAAGCCAAATTGAATACATAATTGAATTTGTATGGTTGAGACGAGGACGATCGTTAGGTCGCGAAGAATTTATGGGCATGCATGAGCTATTCGCTATTTTTCCAGGTGCCTTTGCTACAAACAATTTCGTAGCTAAATCGTAGCCATAGTTGCAGGTTTTCGTAAGTTCTGGGGTGGGAGACGATGGCGTGTCACCACTTGATTCGCCAGTTTAAAATTTCGCGCGCAGTTCCTTATATGTTTTTAGGTTTTGTATATAATATCTTGGAAGTGTACATTAAACAACAGCGCAATTCAGTTGGGGTGGTTAAGAAGCGTGTCTTTGAGGGTGAGGTCGCAGGTTCGAGCCTCCCCTCCAACATATTATTTTTCTGTGAATTTCTAGTGGATCCAGTGCGCCCTAAGGCCTAACCACCACCATGCACCCTCATGATCCATCCCTTGATTCTCATCCCAGCTTAGATCTGACGCCCCTGATTGACTCCCTATACCATATACCCCAATTGTAACCACATTGAATCAAAGCCTAATTAACTAATTCAATTTAATTAATATAATTGATTTTTTATTAATTCTTTTATATAATTAATTATGTATAACAATTATTTTTGTAAATAAAAAATATATGATATTATTATAAAAAATTCTAATTTGTTGTTCGTTCCGATTAAATCGATTAATCGCTATGGTCAACAATAATTTTAATTAAAGTTCTATTTAATTAAATAAAAATTAGTTTTCTATTATTTGGTTAAATGGTTGCAATTATTTTATTAGTTGTGATGATTAACCGTCCTCCCCTCGCTTTAATTTGTTATTCTTTTTAATCGAATCAATCGATTACGAGGGGTAACAATGCACATAAAATCATAAAAATAATTAAAAAAATACTATTATTCGTTATTAGTGATAATCAAATTAATTGATTAAAATTGGTAACGATCAAATTATTAATCTTTTAACTATGGTAATTGAATCAATCGATTATTGCGGTTAACAGTACAAATTAAATCAGGGTTGTACGCCCACTCTTAAAACATTTCTCAAACTTTTCAAAACTTCCAGTATCAAATTACACATTATCATAGGCTATTTCAAAAGCCTTTGAGGCAAATTCCCAACCCTATCAAATTTCTAATTCTAAGGGCGTACGACCCTTTCCCGAACTACGTAGACTCTGATCCTCCCTAAGGAGGTACGTAGGCACTTGGCAACAAGGCGAGTCCCCCTCCTCCAAATCTTAATCATTTTCAATAATTAAACTTTTAACCCTAATAATTGTCTGTTACCCTTTTCTGCCATAACCCTTATCTTTGCATGTTAACCTTTAGGAAAGGGTTTTGGGTGCCTAACACCTTCCCTTAACCCGAATATAGTATCTTACCCTTAATCTCTTAACCCTTGAAGGTTTCCTATTCGCCTTGGTAGAATAGGTGGCGACTCTCTAAGTATAATTTTTAGGCAGGTTGCTACAAGATTATTTAAAAAAAAAGTATATAAAATTGGAGAGAAATTTAAAAAGTTGTTTATATAAATAAAATATATATTCAATAAATGTTATTTTTTATTTAAAATTAATTTTAATGTAATGCTATATAATCTAACATTTTCCATTTATAAAATAATATTAAAAAAAATCATTTTTAATGAAAATTTAAAAAATTGAACAATTTATAATTATAAAAAATATGAATAAATAAAATTGAGTATTATATATTCTCAAAATAAAACTCTACTAAAAATATATTTTATTAATTAGGAAATTCTACAAAATAGAAAATCATTTCACTTTTACTTCATTCTATTTGTTTTTAATTTTTTTATATAATAATTATTAACATATTTAATACTAATTTTTTAATTTCTGTCCATTATTACTATATATTAATTACAATTTCAATAACCATTAAAATGAGAATTATAGACAGTAAAATAAAAAATGGTGAGAATTAATGAAAATAGAATAAAAAATGTTGGGAATTAAAGTTATAAATGAGTGGTTATCTAATAAATCGGACCATTTAATAGATTGTTAAGAAAAAACTTTAAAAAGAGTAACGTTTAAAGAATAATAATTTTATAATAATGATAAATGAATTATGTAACTATAGAATAAAAAACGGTAAAAATCAAAGAAAGGAGAATAAAAACGGTGGGGATTAAAGTTATATAATGATTGATTTTATAAAACGGACCATTTAATAGATAATTAAGAAAAAATATTTTAAAAAAGTAACGTTTAAAGAATAATAATTTATTAATGTTGATAAATGAATTATGTAACTATATAATGTAATTTAAAAGTTCATTAATTTTATTGTGAAAATCTTAAAATTAGTCTACTATAAATTTATAAATAAGAAATAAATATATCCCAAACTTATATATTAAATTTAAATTTTATGATTTTTATTTCTATTTTATTAGATACCTGTTAAAATTGGAATAGGAATGCAAATATTTTTATAAGTTATATTTTTCTAAATTAAAGTTAGAATTGGAATAGAAATATGATTATTATTATTATTATCATTATTGTTTTAATTAATATGATAATTATTATTCATAGTTTTATGATTATTATTATTATTAGTCATAATTCATTACTTAGTTATGATACATAAAATTAATAATAATAAATATATTTATTACTATTTTTTATATTATTTATTTTTTATTCTTTTTTATTTTTTATTATTATTTGTGATTTATATTCATCACTAGGCCGGCCATGTTCATGGTTGTCAAATCAAAAGCAAATTATAATTTGTTGTAGGGTCACAAATGGATCCATGGCATAGGAGTTGCGCCATCCTTAATGCACCAAAGCTATAGAATTATACGTCTATGGATCAAAAGCAAATTATAATTTGTTGATGGATTATGGAAAACATAGAAGCGGACCAAAGTTATTTCATGGTTGAGGTTAACCATGTCGATAGACACCACTTTGACAAATATCTTGCAAACATTGCTCCATGCAATCCTGTCGGATTTGCATTCTCACCAGACAATAATGCATATTATTCTTATATTTGCACCCCACTCTGGGTCTTTAGTAGGATCAATAGGTTATGGGAAAAGAAAACACAGGTTATGGAGGAACAGAAGATATCCAAATAAATGGTTGGGGGAGAGAATTCAGTGGTGATGTCTGAGTCACGGACATCCAAAAATATTTTTGCATATATAACCGAAAACAAACTAAAATCGGCCTTAGAGGCTGAGGTCAAATTCATGGTTGTCGAAGCCAAAAAGGATGAAGCATACCTTGAAGGTCCTGGTAAGGATTTTGATCCAGAACCATCAGACAAGGTTAAAGACAAAGTGAAAGGCCAATGGCTCGACGCCATCTATGATGACGAGCCTTTGGGTTTCGAGAAATATCCGTTGGTAAACAACATAAAGATGCTAGTGCAGGATCTACTCGAAGAGAAAGACTCGGGAGAATGGGCAGTTAAAAGGCCAACATACATCAGCGTCAATATCAGTCCACAACTCAAGATCGAAATAATCCAATTTTTGAAGGAGTTCAAGGAACGTTATGCCTGGGATTACGACGAGATTTCTGGTTTAAGAATAGATCTGGTCGAACTGAAGCTGCCAATAAAGCCTGCGAAAAAGCCAGTCAAACAAATTCCAAGGCGCTTTGCACCTGAGGTTCTGTCGAAGATCAAAGAAGAGGTTGAAATGTTTCTCAAATGTAATTTCTTTCGGACAACCAAGTATGTCGAATGGATTGCCAATATTGTACCGGTTATTAGGAAAAATGATAGTCTAATAGTTTGCATTAATTTTAGTGATTTAAATGCTGCAACCCCAAAAGATGAGTTTGGTTGATTAGAGAAACTAGCAAGAAAGGGTGGAAACCTAAGGTCTTAAAATTTTCCCTTGCAGAAACAGTTTACGAATTGTGGAAGCAGAGGAATGAGAAAATTTTCTCTGACAAGGATATAGAAACAAACTTGATAGATAGAATTAAGTATACGATTGGAGTAAGATGTCATATGAAAAAGAAGCTGCAAGATTTTTTATTTCTCGTTTAGTTTCTTTTGCTTAGTTTGACTAGTCTAGATTGTACCTGGATCCTTTTGGATCAGTTGTAATTATCGGTTTTGGTTTAATAAGATATAATGCTTTTAATCCAAAAAAAGAAAAAGAATATCCAATTGTTAGTTGATTCTACTGCAAGACATGAGTACCTTAGTATGCTTGACGGGTACTCTGGGTATAACCAAATTTTTATTGCTGACAAAGACGTGCCAAAAACGGATTTTAACGTCCTAGAGCCTTAGGCATCTACGAATGGGTGGTGATGCCTTTTGGCGTAAAAAATGCTAGGGAAACTTATCCAAGGGCAATGAATTCAATTTTTCATGACTTTATTGAAACTTTCATGCAAATTTATTTTTATGACATCGTTGTTAAGTCTATTTCAGGAAAAAGTCATATTGACCATCTTCGAAAATCATTCAAAAGAATGAGGAGGCATGGTCTGAAAATGAATCCTCTAAAATGCTCTTTTTGTGTGCAGGTTGGTAATTTCTTAGGCTTCGTGGTCCACAACAAAGGAATCGAGATAAACCAAAATAAGACCAAGGCCATCATGGAAGCAAAAGCGCCATCGACGAAGAAGGAATTGCAGTCACTACTAGACAAAATCAACTTCTTAAGGAGGTTTATTTCAAACTTAAGTGGCAAGACGTGATCCTTCTACCCTCTTCTTTGACTTAAGAATGAAGGTTTCGAATGGGGGCAAGCACAATAAGAGGCTTTCGACAAGATCAAGCACTATCTTGTTCACCCTCTAATTTTGTCGCACCTTGTAGAAATAGGAGTATGAAATAATACATATTTGCATCTGATGTGACCTTAGGGATCATGTTGGCTCAAGATGATGAAAATGGCATCGAAAGAGCCATTTACTACCTTAGTCGAGTCTTGAACGATGCAGAAATTAGATATAGTGCAGTTGAAAAATTATGTATATGTATGTATTTCTCATGTATAAAGTTGAAGCACTATATAAAACCAGTTTATGTTTCGTCTCCTTTCGACATTATTAAACACATGGTGTCTAAACCTATTTTGCATAGTCGGATTGGTAAATGGGCAATCGCATTAATTGAGTATTCTCTAATTTAAACGCTTTTAAATGAGGTTAAGGGACAAATAGTGGCAGACTTTATAGTCGACCACTCTATAGTCGAAAGTCCCATAGAATTTCTTGAACTTGAACCTTGGAAGTTATATTTCGACGGTTCGATTCACAAAAATGGAACGAGTGTAGGAGTACTAATTATTTCTCCTAACAAAATTCCAACAAAATTCAAGTACAAGGTTGAAGGCATTTAATCAAACAACGAAGCTGAGTATGAGGCTTTGAAGCCAGGCTTGAGATCTTTTTAGAATTGGGGGAAACTCTAGTCGAAATAATGGGCGACTCAGAGTTAGTTATAAAACAAATCACAAAGGAATACAAATATGTTAAAGAAAATCTTATTATGCATTTTTTGATAGCCAATAGAAAATCAGCAGGCCAACGACTTGGACCAAAGTGCTTCTGGGTACAAATTTTTGAAGGAAGAACTACAAGATGCAATTGAAGTCAGAGGAAGAAACTTCTCAACCATATTATCCCCATCAGATTTGGAGATAACAAAACTAGGATACATTAACGAAGAGAATTTTGAGATTCTAACTATAAATACTTTGATAGACGAGGATTGGAGAAAACCAATAGTGGAGTACTTGAAAAATCCAACAACATTTGTTGAACGAAAAAACCAGGTATCGAGCTTTAAGTTATATTCTTATGGGTAACGAGTTACTTAAAAAGATTCCTAAAGGAATCTTGCTTAAATGTATTAGTGAATTTGAGGCATACTTAGTCATTTCTAGTGTCCATAGTGGGGCATGTAGGGCACATCAGGTGGTTCATAAAATGAAATGGTTGTTACTTTGACAAGGAATATATTGGCTTATCATGCTTAAGGATTTTGTTGAGTTCGCCAAAGGGTGCCAAGAGTTCCAAGTGCATGCAAGCTTACAACATGTTCCTACAAGCGAACTACACTCCATAGTGAAGCCTTGGCCCTTTAGAGGTTGGGCTTTAGATTTAGTTAGAGAAATTTGACCAGCAGCGTCGAAAAGTTAAAAATATATTCTAGTGGGCATTGACTATTTCACTAAGTGGATTGAAGCTATACCACTGACGAATGTTGATCAAGAAACAATGATCAAATTCATCCAGAAACATATTATCTATTGGTTTGGAATCCCATAGACTATAAAAATTGATCAAGGATCAGTTTTCAATGGTTGAAAGGTTCAAGAGTATGCTAACAAAGTGGGGTTCAAATTGTTGAAATCTACACCTTATTACGCTAAAGCTAATGGTCAGGTCGAAGCGGCGAATAAGGTGGTGATTGAGTTGATTAAGAAACATGTGGGTGTAGCAACCTGTCCTAAAAATTAAGATTTAGAGTTGCCACCTATTCTACCAGGGCGAATAGGAAACCCTACGCAGTTAAGAGATTCAGGGTAAGTTATTATATTCGGGCAAGGGAAGGTGTTAGGCACCCTTAACCCTTTCCTAAGGTTTTGAGTTTAAGATAAAGGTTTATGGGTAGAAGTATTAAGGTTTATTAGCTAAGGAAATGAATAGGGTGAACGGAAAAATTTGAACCTAATTAGAATTTTGGGGAAGGGTGTAACACCCTTCTAAACCCTGCGGCAATTTTAAACAATGATATCAGAGTAAAACATAAACACAAGGGTGCCACAATTATTTAAAATAAATAAACCAATCATGGTCAAGTCATGCTTCATTAGGAAACGATTTACTAAAAACACAATTATGTTTATCAGAGTAAAACATAGTAATCCTACGGCAAGGTTTACGATAATACTTTCTTTAATCACCACTTCAACAACGACCTTTCACATAGGGCTACTCACACGACGGCATCACAGTCCATCAGTAGCACTTGAAGCATCACAACTTCAAAATTCCATTTTCTAGAAATAACCATCATCTACTTCGAGGCACTCCAACTGAAATAACAACCACAGTCTACAGCCCATGTCACCTTCAATTCAGAAAACAATAACTCCACACTCTTGTACTGCTGCCCTCCGCATCATGCTAACATCTTGCATCTGAGACATATCCGAGAAGCATAGCTTCTCCCCCACTAGTTTCAATCCTACTTCTGCAGGAAAACAGTTAGAACACACCAAGTACCGACAGTGTTTCCCACACATGACGCATAACGAAAGGAAAATTAACAACAAGACTCTGGTCACATGACCGACTATGCTCTGATACCACTATTGTAACAACCTTCTAAACCCCGCGGCAATTTTAAACAATTATATCAGAGTAAAACATAAACACAAGGGTGCCACAATTATTTAAAATAAATAAACCAATCATGGTCAAGTCATGCTTCATTAGGAAACGATTTACTAAAAACACAATTATGTTTATCACAACGGAATAAGAAACATCATCAACATAACCAAATGGAAACATAATCCAACGCCAATTAAAATAGAGAATTCTCATAATCTCTATAACTATCGTCCCCCGGTGTTACAAGATCAGAGCATGACCGACACGACCCAACATAAACGGATAAACTCTACGAGTCATCCTCACCGAGCACTAATGCCGCTACTCCTCAATATGAAAATTGTCAACAAGTAAGGGTGAGTCTCATTCTCAATTAATCAATGTTATGCGTTCATAAGCAACAAAACATCATAATATATCATTCACCCAATTTGTCATATATTCAGATTCACATCTATTATTCATCAATTCACACAACAATAGATTACAACACATAACACAGAAATTCATACAATCATGTTATGACAAAATGCATATGACACAACCGACACTATGCATGTGGTACCAATAAACCGTGGAATCAATCCACTTAACCGATCTACGCCTCATCGAGATACGGCCCATCGACACAATTTCCGCACAATGGGAAATATGTCCACCAACGATTCAAACATCACCGGGATCCAACATCAAATGCATATGAATGAATGAAACACACATAACATACTTAAAAACGTCACCGAATCACGATGAACAGTTCATCTCGACACCACATCACCAAACAAGTATGTACATGTTTTCAACATCATTCAAATATTCATGCATTCATCACAATCATAATAATAATCACAACCAATTCATCATCACATCAAATACATTGTCACACCTATCTCATATGCACACAATGTTCAATTATCATCAAGTAATTAAATCGAGTTTTAAAGAAATAAATTCGGCTACTACCCATATTCATCATTCATCATATAAAACATTTAATTACTTGCATAACGCCCAAAACGGCACTAAGAAATGATTCACGGATCAAAAGATACGTTATTTTAAAGTTTTATAAAAATTCACACACAGCAAGGTTCGCTCAGCGACGCAAGGCAGAAGCGAATCCTTCATACCTCCACTCAGCGGACCTCTAGCGACGTCCAACAGAAGCGAACTACGTTGGGACCTCCGCTCAGCGGACCTGCGATTTCAGCAATTCTCAAGTCTACGACAGACCTGCGATTTCACACCCTTTTCACCCAAAAACGATTCCAAACATCATATACAGACATACAAACATTGAATTTCTCATCACACATCATTATACATCAAAACCACACATCAATAACCAACAATCTATACAAATTCATCAATTATCCCAAATCATAACATACCTAACAATATCAAATCCCAATATACCCAATCAAATCGAATCATACGTTAATCCATCCTATTACTCATAATCACATAATAGAAATTAGCCGGAAGAGTCCCCCCTTACCTTAGCCAAGAATCTGGACTTTTCTCCTTCTTCTCCATCAAACCCGTAAGCCTCTTTTCATCACTTTCAGCAAGAATCTCCAATCTTCAAACCCGCTTATCTCCCTCACCGAGAACTTCCCTGACACGAATTAATAAATCAAATCAAAGGATATTTCATGAAGAATCCGAATCTTCAAGAATTACCTGATTTGGAGCTACGAGCAGAGAGTTATGACCCATTTTGTGAGGGCTGCACCATGAATACGAAAATCTCTTTTCTCCATGAATTCTCCTTCTCTCCCTCTTAGGTTTTCCTTCTCTATTTCTCAATTTTCTCTTATTTACTTGTTTTATTAAAACATGGCATAATTTAGTAGTGGGCTCAACACTTAACACCCCCTCATTACTAAATACTCCACTTGGCCCAAAGACCAATACTCAATAATTCTTCCAATTAGTTCAACGAAAATACCAATTAATTCCAAATAATAATTTAATTTCCGATTAAATCAAAATTAGAAAATATGGGGTGTTACAAAGGGGACTCGCCTTGGTTATCCAAGTGCCTACGTACCTCCTTATGGAGGATCAGAGTCTACGTAGTTCGGGTCACAGGGTTGCACGCCTTAGAATTAGTATGAATGTGTTAAAGGTATTTTGAATTACCTTATCGTAGTTTTGAAAATTGTGGTTTGCAAGGTATTTTGAATTACCTTATCAAAGTGATGAAAATCCGTAGTTTGTAGATGAAAGAGTGTTTTAAGTGGCGTACAACCCTTATTTTAATTTGCACTATTAATCGCAATGATCAATAGGTTTGATCACCATAATTAATAGATTAGTAAAGGATTGCTAACAATTCTAATCGATAGGTTCGATTATCACTAATAGCAAATAGATGTATTTTAATTATTTAACTTTATCGTTATCCCTCATAATGAATAGTTTTGATTAAAAAAAATAACGAATTTTTAAAGGGAAATATGCTACTCATCGTAACCATTAAGATGGTTAAAACCTTTTAGCAAAATAAAATGTATTCTTATTTTAATTGATTAATTAAATAATCGATTATTACGCATCGCGACCAATAGATTTAGTCGAAACGAATAATAAATTAAATCCTAATATTTTGGCCAAATGGCCAGTGGGACTGGGCAAACCCTAATGCATTGATAAACCTATCTATGGTTTTTGTTATTTAACAGTTAAAACTAATTAAATAAACTAATCGAAATAATCGAATAATCGGGAAATAATCCTAAACCCTAGTCATTAGCCTAATCCTAATTTATATTCTAATCCTAAGTAAATTAACTAAATCTAAATATAATTAATTAAACCTAATTAAATATTAACCCTAAGGAAATAATTAAGATTAACATATAAATAATATAAAAATAATTAAATAAAACCTAGGAAGAAATCCTGTGTGCTGAAGTCTTGAGGGTGTATGGTGAGCCTTCAGCCTTGATGCCTTAGATCTGGATCGGTGGGAATCGTATGGCCCAGATTAGAGGATCATCGTGGGGGTGCGTGGGATCGTACGCATTGGATTTGCAAGCACATTGTCATACCCCAAAATTTGCCCGTACTATTTCTCCTATACAAATTCAAATCAATACACAAAGCTCCTAGACACATTCTTCTACACAAGGCTCTAAAACTAGGGTTTGACTTATTCAAAGGAAAATCAGTAAATCAATGGCTCAATACATCTCACATCATCTCCATGACAAGTATCAAGTCTCAATTCAAAGGATTTGTCACTCAATTGCTCAGAAAGTCAACTATGGTCAAAATAAAGTCAAAACTCCTAATTTTTGTCAAGATCCTCATATTGAAGTATCATTCACCATTTGATCAAGAATTGATCATGGTTCATCAAGGAAAGATCAAAAATCAACAAATCAAAAAGTTTCTAAATTAGGGTTTGTATAGGAAAAGTCAACTGAACTTTGACCAGCCATAACTCCTACATGGAACATCAGAAATTTTCCATCCAAAGCTCATTTTGAAGGAAATATGATTCTCTGCAAAATTGTGTCTCACATACCAAGTCTAAAAATGCTTCATTTGGGAGATATGGACCAAAACATTATAGGTCCTTTTCAAAAGTCAACAAAAAGTCACTTTTTTCAAAAGGACACACAAGGAGCATGGAAAATGATTTTGACATGGGACCAAAGACAATGGTTAGAGGACTCTCTAAGGTTTCTAAAAAGTCCTAGAACTCTTCCATACCTCAAAAATTGAGGGATATAGGACTTGTCAAAGTTGAACAAATTTGAGAGGGAAAATGTGAAATAAAAGGCCTCAAATTGATTTCTTTTGTAAAGGAGCCCAAGTTTTTATGGCCCAATATTGATCCTCAACTTATCCAAGACTTCAAATTTAATTGGCACGAATTTTTAACATTTATTTGATTTTATATGAATTTTAATCATTTAAAAAAGATAGATAAATCAAATAAATGAAGAAAATATGAAAATATTTGATTAAATGTTGATTCCCAATCAATTTCATTAATCTAAGGGCCATATCCTTGAGTCAATTTCATGCAAAAACAATATTGGAAAGGAAAAATTGAAATTGAACACTTTTGGAAAGATTGAAAAATCAAATTCAACCAAATCTCAATATCAAGATTAAATTAGATTTGCTTCATGTTTCTAACCTAAAAACAGTCCCTATAAGTAGAAGGACAAATGCAAATCGCAGGGGGACGGATTCTGCAGCCACAAAACTTCAAACCCGAATGCAAAGTGGAAGAAAAACTCAAATTTTGTTTTTGGCAATCGAGGTGGATTAAAGGAATTTTGGAGGCACTCACACATTCCTGGAATATCACTGATCGTGTCCCAGCCTTCTCACGCAAAGAACACGCTCGGAGCCATCGATCCAAAACTTCGGTTTGTCTCTAAATTTTCGAGTTCGAATCCCCTAATTCATAATGCATAAACATGTTTTGACTGTATAATTATGTTCATGATGATCTTCTGAATGTTTTTGAATGATTAATTAGATGAATGCTCGCCTATGTCGTAATACACCATTAACGAATTTTGAAGCTTCGAATTAGGGTTTCTCGATTGGGGCCAAATTAGGGGGTGTGATAGGTGCCAACAAACTCGTATGGATGAGACGAGTTGAACCACGGTCTTGGATTTTATTTTTACGCATGTATGAAGCTTTTAACGGTTTGCAGGTTTATTGGCTACGAAAGGCATCGAGGCAAATTCGTAGCTAAAACCATCAACAATTTGCAGGTCAGAGGTTGATGGTGATGGCGTGTCAACACACCACTGGGCCATTTGAACCGCGCGCCACTTTTTTCCTTTATTATTGTTGTTTTAAATATAAATCAAACAATGCGTTTTGTTGACAAAGCGGATGCCCAGACTAGTTGGTAAGGGCGCTTGTTATGTGAAGGGTCGTGGGTTCAACCCCAGGTCCCAACAATATTTTTTGTTATAATTACAACATGCAGGATCACATGTGCTCCAGCCAGGGAAGACTACCATACACTCTCGATCCTGGCCATACGTCTCCAGCGAGCAAGGATCCAACGTACCAGAGTTTGCAACTGCATCATAGTCCAGCGAGGTTCACCTCACATGATCCCAGCTGAGTTTTCTTTTATTTATTTATTTAATTTCTTTTACTTTCCACTTTCTTTTATATATATATATATATATATAACTTTTTTTCTTTAGTTATATATATATTTTTAATTATAGTTTTTTTATAGTAAATTTGTTTTTATTATTAAACTTTTTTTTTACCTCGTTAACATAAAATTTATATTTTTTATTTTCTATTTTAATTAATTAGTTTATTTTAAATTATTTTCTTTTATTCAAATAACTTTATAAAATCATAATTAATTTGTGTTAAATTAATACAAATTAGGGGAATGCCACATATTTAATCGAAATTTATTTTCCTATCGATTTAATTAATTAGGTTGAGAAACCAATAATTAATTAAATCAATCTTTTGTTTTATTTTAATTTACGCCCGATTCAGGATTTGCGAGAATTAGCCATACACTGAAGAATACTTTCTTTGTGCGTTTCTTTCAGGAATATTATCTGACATATTCCAACTACGCGCCACGTCAAAAGAACGAAGCTAAGTTCTAAACCCTTTTGTTAATATTATTTACCTTTTATTTCGTTTAATTAGGGTTTAATTTCCTCGCACATAGAATTTCTCCTACATTCATTCCTTTCCTTTTTCTTTGCCAATTCTCTGATGGTCGGGGTCAATGCTTAAGGCTCGAGGCAAACATTTGGCTATCAACCTTCGTCAATCGAAGCTAAGTATTCGATTCTTTTATTTTCAAAGTCTATTTTGCTTCCTTTTGATTTTAGGGTTTACCCTTTTATACTTTTTTTGAACTGTTCATACACTCACTCCTACTGTTCTGCCTTTGCCTTTGCCATTTTCAGGGTCAACTCCGAGGTTTCCTTCGACCGCCAACCATGTCAGATCAAATTCAAAATGCAAAGCTAAGTACCTTTTTATTTATTTATTCTTAATTTCTATATCTTTTATTTTTTTTATTATTAGCAATGTTCGCCTCCGAACCGATAATGCACTCACCCTGTTTTGCCTTCTTATTTTTCCCGCTTTTTCAGGGTTTGTCAATTGCCAAAGCGTCGAGTATCGGTAACCCTAAACCCTAACCTCAATTATATTATTACTTGTTTCAAACCCATTTATTTTATTCCGCTGGTTTCAATTCCCCTCTCCTCCGTTGGTTACAATTTCCCTTCCCCGTTATTACTGTTTATATTAAACTGCATGGTTAGTAATTCTAGGGAGTGCAACTTATTAACTGAATTAGCATCACGTATATTTACAAGACAATATAACTGAACATAATCACGTGATTGGTGCACACACGCACACTTTTGGGTAAACCTCTCTGTTGCCTGTTGCCTGTTGCCTTGTTGCCTGTTGCCTTGTGTTGTTTTGCAGAATAGCCAGTCCCTCGAATACGAGGATACCTCAGCCCTGTTGCCTCGATTAAGATCATGGTCCCTAATGATGTTGCCTTCGATACACTAAAAAATGATCTCGACCCTCGGAAGTTGCCTACGAAAAGGCTGAGGTATCCTTTGGCTGCCTACGAAAAAGGCTATTCTGATCCTTCCCCTTAGACTACCTGCCTCTCTATGGCATGGGTCAGTCTTATGGAGAACGATAATGCGATGACCCGTTTACATCCAAACGAAAGGCTTCCTGCCCTCTCATGGCATGGATAGACCCTTTCATCCTGAAAGGCTAAAAGAAACCTATCATCTAAGTTTAAGGTAATTGCCCCTAATTGCTTTGACTTGCTCTAAACTTTTTATATTCTTTCTCATAATCCTTCAAAAGGGCTACGCTCATTTACGAGCTAAAGTCCCTATTCTTTTTTCTTCTACATTTCTTTTCAAACAAATCAAACATTTTCAAAGTGAGCTAAGCAATTAAGAGCCCATGGAAAACCATGGATGCAAAGGGTGCCTTACACCTTCCCTTTGCATAATTACCCCCCGAACCCTATTTTATTTAAAAGGTTTTTCCTGTTTCTTTTAGCCTTTCTAACTTGTTTGGATAAAATAAAAGTCGGTGGCGACTCTTGCTTAACCGCGACATTTCGATAAAAAAGTCAGTTCACCGTATTACACACATAGTAACAAGCGAATAATGCACAAAAATAATTGTACGAGACAGGTCTCGAACCGTCTCTCTCACGCTTGAGGATCAAAGCCAATATCCACTGAAACGCGCTCGTCTTGCTGTTAATATAATGCATGAATAATAAAATATAAAAAAACCAATTTAATTAAAAGATTTAAAAACAGAACGCGCGCTTGTGCTTCGTCTTCTCCAATTTCAATTTTTCTGCACCAGGGCTTTAGCTATAGACAGATTCGTGGGTATAGCTTATGGCCACGGTTTTTCAAGCGTAGCTAATGACCTTCCTCATCCCATCCTGCAAATCACCATCAGTAAACACACAAAAACAGTCCAGAACAAATGTATACGACCTCACGAACACACTATGCTCGTTAATTCGACCTAAAATCACCTCTAATTGGAAACCCCTATTTGAAGAACACAAAACCCTAGCAATGGCATTTGATTAAACCTGCATCGAAACTCAATAATACCAACCCAGAAATGTTCCCCACATCTAAACCAACACAACCATGTAATCGAAATCAATTTATAATGGTTGTATGCAAGCAAACGAAATTACAAAAAAACAAAAGGCAAACCGCGATGAATAGTGGCGCGTTCTTGATGTTTGGAGCCTGGAAATTGATTTGAGTTGCTTCACCACTTCCCATAGATTGCATTTCAACGATCAAGAGCTTTTGAATCCTCCTACCATGGCAAAAACCATTTTGTATTTTCCAGAAAAATATAAAGCTTTTGCTCGAGTTTATCTCTGCCAATCCCCCTCCAAAAATCCACCTTCTGCCTTGGACATGTTATGGTTATATATATCAGAGCCAATTAGGTCAACAAAAGTTGACTAAATCTTCTTGAATCAAATATTGCAAAATTGAAGAAATTTGATTTGTGAAGGTTTCCAACTTTAGTTAATTTCAATCCAATTTCTTCTCAATCTTTCCATTTTTAATTGTCACGAAATTTGCACTAAATATTGATGATTTGAATGATTATATTTTATTAGAATCAAATCAAATCACATCTCTTTGCATTTTCTTTTAATTACTTGATTAAATTGATTTTTAATGAATAAAAAATTCACATAAAATCAAATAATCACAACTAATTTGTGGCATTCATATTGAATCTCTTTTATGACTTGAGGATCAAGATTGGAGCTTAAAAGGTTAGGCCCGTTTGCAAGAAAATCCAATTTGAACCACTTTTGCTTCACATTTTGCCTCCAAAATCGGCCAACTTTGACAAGTCATATCTCCCTCAATTTTTAAGATATGGAAGAGTTCTAGGACTTTTTGGAAACCTCAAGATGTCCTCTACAAACCACTTTGGAACATATTTTTCATTTGAAGATTTTATCTTGATGATATGTCCTTTGACAAAAAACTGCTTTTGGTTGACTTTTGAAAAGGACCTATAATCTTTTGTACCATATCTCTCAAATTAAGCATTTCTGGCCTTGGCTTGTGAGAGACAAAGTTGTAGAGAATTCAATTTCCTTCATAATAGGCTTTGGTTGGAAAAATTTTGATACTCCATGTGAAAGTTATGGCCAGTCAAAGTTGAGTTGACTTTCTCCTATAAAAACCCTAATTTGAACCTTTTGACTTTGTTCATTTATGAGTTTTTATTAATGGGTCATGATCAACCTTTGATCAAATGATGGATATAACCTCAAATACTTGATGTTGACCAAAAGTCTTGAGGTTTGACTGTATTTTGACTATAGTTGACTTTTAGGTCAACATAGTTGATTATTGATTATCTGAACCATTGAGTGAGCAATCCTTGGAATTGAAGCTTGAAAATTGGCCTGGAGATGCTCTGAGACATACGAGATACCTTGGGATCCATTTGAGGCCTTTGAGATTCAAACTCTTTTGATAAAGCGCAAACCCTAATCTAAGAGGCCCTCGATTAGGAGAGTGTTGCTTGAATAATTGAGGAACCTTTGATTGAATATAAGCGGGCAAATTTTGGGGTACGACAGTGGGTAAAAAGCCAAAGAATTGGCATAAGACATTTGAACAAATTCTATGGGCATGTCGAACCACCCCTAAAGAAGCTACAAAGTCTACACCCTTTCGACTAACGTATGTCGATGACGCAGTTTTGCCAATCGAAATTTACTTAGAATCAACAAAAATCCAAAGACATCATGAGATTCCATCTGAATCATATTGGAGCATGATGTTGGACAAACTGGTTGACTTAGACGAAGAAAGATTGACTTCCATAGAGTTATTGAGAAGGCAAAAAAAGAGAGTAGAAAATTCATACAACAAGAAGGTCAGGGTTAAATCATTTTTTATGGGTGATTTGGTTTGGAAAGTAATTTTGTCCATGGATCGAAAGGATAGGGTAATGGGAAAATGGCCCCCTAAGTGGGAAAGCCTTTTCCAAGTTATCTAAGTTTTTTCCAACGGGGCATACGAAATTGAAGAATTAAACGAAGATAAAAGGATCTTGAAAGTGAATGGAGAATATTTGAAAAAATATAAACCTGCACTTCAAGAGATTAAAATAATGAAGAAAAGTTCATACACAACAATCGAAGCCAATATAGTAAACAAGATGCATAAAATTGCCAAAATGGCTAAGTCATTACATAAATGCCACGAAGGGCTTAGATTCGTTACAAATAAAAGTGAAAATTGTTCCAAAAACTACACAAGTACAATAATAATTAAAATGGAAGCGAAGCTTTCATCTTAAGGTATTTCGACCATTGAAGTTGCAGGCGCCTTTCACAAACCGACTTATGGGAGTTGTTAACCCATATTTAGTAAGTTAATACATACCTTAATCTTTGTCTTTATTAGGTTTTAATTTGCTTTTTATTTATTGTTTTATTGCATTTTAAATTTTTTTATATGAATTAGATTGGATCACAATAGGTGCTCCCTTTTGGTGTTTTAATGTATTTTTGCTTGTGTTAAGGTTAATTCGGTCAAGCTGAGGCAAGACTGTAGTCGTCTGTGGCGAATAGCATAATTTGAAGAGAGAAGTTGGACTTGGAAAAAGGGAAATTAATATTGAAACTATCTTGATTCTAGGGCCAACATGGAAGGAATAAAGCATTGGAAGGAATCTTTGCTGAGTTGAAAAGAGAAAACATTCAAATTTAAGGGATAAGGCTTAGAAGCACTACAAGACAAAATTTTGAAAAGTTGTCCCACTACTGTTGCTGCAATTCTGCTGTTGTGATAGTCTGCTACATAATGCTTTCTCTCTTACATGTCTTGCACATGATTCCTTGTTGGCTAAGAATAAGGTGATTATGGTATCCAAAACCCTAATCCTTGGTATATAAATAGGACCTTGAAGATTGAAGAAGTTCAACATTCTAACAAAAAAATACAGAAGATACAAAGTGTGAGGAAGTGGAGAGTTGATAGAGTTTTCTTCTTCTCACCTAGTCATGTACGTGTTGACGAGCTCTGGCGCGACTAGAAGTGTCTCTTGAAGATTATCCGTCTCAAGAAGCTTCTAAGTTCCTCTTAGGTTTATATCTCTTTTTCACATTTTGTTGTGAGAGATCCAACAATAAGTGGTTTTCTTAATAAAAATGGTTGAATGAGTAGGATATAGATATTCACTTACCTAGCTTGCTTAGATATAAGGAGCTGCAACTATTGAGGATTTCAGAATACAAACAGACGCATATTAGGGTTATAAGTGAGGCTTAGAGATTTGTTCCCTTGCCCTTTATTCGCATGATTTGATGTTATAGAGATACACCACTTGATCACTCTGACCTCACATGTCACGACACTGCACATCATCACACATATTCACTTCTAAAATATTAATAGATCATAGCTTAACTCAATCACTCTTGATATATTTCCACTCTCAACTTTGCACTATTCTAAGATTTTTTTTACTTGAACATTGAACTTGACCACACCATTATTATTTCTCTCTTTCCTCATGTTTACTTTACAACTTCTTTTATGGAAATCATCATGCTTAATACAATCTCGGTGGGATCGATACTTTTTCTTTTCACTTGCTACTAATTTTACCGTGTATACTTGCACGTACATAAATTAGCCCGTCAGGAGTTTAGGTTATCAATCTCTAAGGTTAGTTTCTGAGCCTTTTCGACGTGATGCATCTTGACTTTGACTTCCTCGGCCAGGGCGTTTTGATCGAACTTTTGAAGTTCGTCTTTCTGCTCCTTAGCCTTAGAATCTTGGCTTACAAATCCCTTATCTGCTCTTCCAAAGAGGCTATGTTTTGATCACAGGCTTCTATCACTTTCTTATTTTGTTCACAACCTCTCCCCAATTCGGCTACTTTGGTAGTAAATTCAGTGGAAGCATCCCATTCAGCCCCTTGAATCTTTGACTTGGAAAGAATCATCTTCAAAGCTTCCCTTTTTTAATTGAGGTCAGCAAAGACATTTTCGATTATCGTCCCATTCTCTATGATGACTTTTCCGACTTCAGGGGAAACATCCAAAACACTTACTTATTTTAGGAGATATTTGATAATAGAGCTAGCAGAAGCATCACCAGGTTTGCTTAGGGACTGGCCACCAGACATTGTTGAAATGTTAGGACTCTTATCATTTGAACTTCCCCTGGCACTAATTATTTCCTTAAGATATTCCAGAGGTTTGCTTCCCTTCAATGCCTCTAGCTCTTCTAGAGAAAGGCCGGCAATAGTCCCAGTCGAAGACATTTTAGCCTCAAGGGCAGTATCAGCACTAGGATTGGTATTGGTTGGGTCAATTTTTTGTTATTTTTCTGATTCATCCTTATCTTCACCATTATCCTTATCCCCTTCGGGCTCTTCGTCGTCAACTACTTATTCACCGATTTGTACATCATAGTTGAACATGAACTCGTCATCTTCTTCTTCCTCTTCGACATCTGGTCCACCAGCATCTCGGTTATCAACCTTGGGAGAACCATCCTCAGATGCATCTTCAATATTTTGCGTCTTGGTATCATGCATCTTGGTTCCCTCAATTGATTGGTTGATCTCGCCCATGGACCCCTTGTCGGAGTCTTTGGGAGATGTTGGTTGATAAATTGCAGCAGCGTCGGGTTGAGTTATTGGATCAGTGCTGATTAAGGGGATTTTCCCGATAACTTCTTCGATGCCCGGTTTCTTCGAATTGTTTGTAGCGCCTTGAAAATACAAATAAGCATAGATAAGTTGAAAGCAAAAGGAAAGCAATCAAAACATAAAAAAGACCATGGTAAAATTAGTTTTACCTTGGGTCCTCCAGTTTCAGGGCTGGAGTTACCACTTTCATCTTGTTCTGGAATTTGTTCAGATTGAGGTGTAGGATCAATCTCAACCATCTCTAAGGAAATTATTTTATTCACCTTAATTTTGGTAGCCTTCGACGCTAGCTGAACAAGGGCCTTGGCGATCATTTGTTTCTTTTTTGTCTTCTTTAAAGGCTTCGAGTTGTTTGGGGAGAGATCACCATCATCAAAGTTGGATAATTTGACTTCAGCTTCCTGTTGTTTGTGCTTCATGGGCAATGGTGGTGGTTTTCTAGTTGCCTGGAGAATAACTTGTCAAAGTATTAAAAGCAAAATTAAGACAATGCACAAAAGAAATTAAACAATGTGTTAAGCATACCTTGGTTGTTGTTATTGTCTTGGCATCTTCTGTCTTTACTTCGACATCTCTCTTGGTTGTGGAGGTTGTCTTCTTAAATATTTTTTACAGCTAAAAGAAAACAAAAACAAATTATCACAAGATAGGGATGAGAAATTGAGGAAAAAAGGTTAGACGAAAAACCTTTAATTCCACACCTTCAAGTATCGGAGAAAGAACACGAACATGTTATAGGCCAATATGAAGGTTCCCTTTGAAATTGTACAGAGTATGCTCAATCAGAACAACCCACTGAGCACGCTTCTTCGAATCTTCTCGAAGGTTCTTTACAAAATTCCCACTGACAAATCAGTCTGAAATGGAGGGCTAAAAGCCACACTGTCATACCCCAAAATTTTCCCATCATATTTTGGCTCACATGACTATCAACTTCTCAAGACTGTACGAGAATTGGGCACACTTACTTGTCTCCTAAGCCATCAACCCACAACTAGGGTTTCGTTTCTCTCAAAGTAAAACCTGACACCTCAAGTGGACTTCATGGTCTCTCATATGCCTCAAAGGATCCCCACATCAATATTCAATCCTTGATTCCCAAGATTGCTCAGTCAATGGCTCAAACAGTCAACAGTCGGCTGGTTTGACCTAAAAGTCAATTCTGGTCAACATACAGTCAAAACTCCTGATTTTTGGTCAACATCAACACTTTGAAGTCACCTTCATCATTTGATCAAATATTTATCATGATTCATCAAGGAAAGCTTCAAAATCATTAAATGTCCAAGTTTCTAAAATTAGGATTTTGGACTAAAAGTCAACCCAACTTTGACCAGCCATTACTTTCACATGGAACATCAAAAATTTCCCAACCAAAGCCTATTTTGAAGGAAATTGAATTCTATACAACTTTGTCTCTCTAAAGCGAAGGCCAAAAATGCATCATTTGAGAGATATAAGCTAATACATCACAGGTCCTTCTAAAAGCTCGCAAAAGGCTATCTTTTGTCAGAAGCCATATCTTCAAGATAAAATCCTCAAATGCAAAATATGTTCCAAAGTGGCTTGTAGAGGATATCTTAGTCTTTCCAAAAAGTCCTAGAAAACTTCCATACAATAAATATTTAAGGAGTTATGGCTTTCACAAGTTGGGCGATTTTGAGGAAGTGCATGAAGTGCAAAGTGAAGAATTGTGTGTTTTTAAGTAGTGGGCCATGGATTATGGATTACACACGTGATTTGAAGATCAAAATAGGCCCAAGGACCATTTGGATTATATTTTATGGTTTTATTTTATTTATGTTTGAATTTATTCATATAAGTTCATTTTTAAATCAAATAAAATCCAAATAAATCCAAATAAAATCATGTGAATGCCTCATTGACCAAATCAAGTCCAAATCCATCCAAAAATTCGTGGAAATCACAAAAAATAGATTGAATCATAAAATAGAAAGTTTTACTTATTTTTTCAATCAAGAATCAATCTCATGCCCAAGCCCATATTTCTAGACCTAATTCTTCTATATATATATATATATATATATATATATATATATATATATATATATATATATACATACACACTATTTGCAGCCATTAGGGGATGAAAAAAGGAAGGAGGAGAAGAGGAGTAGGGTTCCAAGAATACAAGGCTTTTTCAAGAAAAGGTAAAAAATCGTGCAGCCTATTCAAGAGAGTTTAAAAGCTAACAAACCTTCCCATTCAATTTCTGAGAGTGCTTAAGGTAAATCCTGGTAGCCCTAAAGCATTGTTCACGCATGAAATGCACATGTCACGGATAACAACTTTGCTCATATTTTCAATTTTTGTATTTTTACATGCTATTGCATTTTAGTTTTTTTTTTGGAAATCTTGGTATCCGGCCTTGCGACCGACTAATCCAAGAGGGACCAGTCCCACCGTCCACTAGCGGGGGCCCCGTTTAAAGCCAGAACAAAGTTCTGTATGGACATTTAGAACATGCCCCTAAGGGCATTTAGAACAGGTTTGTATCATTAAAGTGAAGCTTTGAATCCTAGAACGTGTATCACCATGGTTAGGGCACAAACGTGACAAGCCCTCTGATCTATAGCTACGGTCCTCAAACAACAAAAACGACCTCATATTTGAATTCTGAGCGCAATTTTACGTAAATATGGGTTATCCTTTATTCTTGTTAACAACGTTTTTGCAGGTTTTAATTCTCGAAGGTTTTTTCGTAACAAAATATATGGAAGAATCCGCAGGAAACGCGGAGGAAGAAGATGAACAAGAACTGTGTGCATGGCTGTTTGCAATTGGTGGATCTATTCTCATTTTCTATCTCTCCACGCGTGTGAGGATCCTAGTGGGAAGTCAAAAGGTCCACCATCTCTCTCTCCTCGCTATTGGCTGGTTGCAACACAGTGGGGCCCAGTTTGACTAACTTTTGAATTTCCAAATTATTATGCGTTTTATATATTATATTTTTTTGACCATTCTAATATCCAAAGAAATGTGTGGTACAGTTGGCTGGGGAAGAATGATGCTTATTAACCTTAGAGACCTGGGTTCGATCCCAGGATCTTTATATTTGTTTTGCTTTGCATCTCTTGACTCACAGATCCCATGCCTCTCGCTCGTGCTTCCTCGCTATAGACCCTCACGCATCCACCATTGGATCATCACCAGTGTAGGACCAGACACCCAGGAATGCAAGTCCACCATACATCCCCCAAGACTCATCACACCAGATCCAGCGCCCATGTTTGTTTTCCTTTTTTTCCCTCAGCTTTTTCTCTTTTGTGTTTATGTGTTTTATTAACAACCATTATTAGAATTTTTATTTTAGGCTAAATACCCTTTTTCGTCCCTTATCTTTAGCTCGGGGTCCAATCTCGTCCCTTAATTTTTAAAAAGTGCAAAAAGATCCCTTAACTTTTTAAAACGGCGCACGTTTGTCCTTCCGTTCCCATCCGTTAGTTGTGTTATTTATTTATTTTCCACGTAGGCAAATGTTTATCCACGTGTCTATTTCTTTTTAAGAACACTCTAAACATGGTTAAAACCCTAAAAAACAAAACGTTAGAGTTGCAGAGGTGAAGACGAGGAAAATTCGAGCGACTGTGTGTGTATGCGACGCTCAACAAAGATTCGAGTCAAGATTCACGTTTCGGTTCGCAGGTATGTCAGTTCATTATCTTTCGTTCCCGTTCTTCTGATTTGTGCTGTTAGGGTGATAGTAAAATTAGGGGTTTCATAACATTTGGGGATTTTCACAATGTTTGTTATTTAGGGTTTGTATCAGTAGATTCTTATTCAGTTTAGGGTTTTTATGATTTAGGTGTAATGGAGGAGTATATGGAACTAACCATTTATCACAATGGTCGCTTCGTTGATGATGACCATAGTGTGTATGAAGAAGGAGCGATTTCTAACTTGAGAATAGATACTGACACTTGGTCATATTTTGAGTTTGTTGGTGTGCTTAAGGATTTAGGACATAGGGAATTCGAGAAAATCTGGTACAAAGACCCATCATTAGGCATGTCTGAATTGGTTGATGACAAAGGAGCACTAGAAATAATTGATATTTATAGGGTGCATAAAAAATGTGACATCTATATTCAACACACGATAGCTGAGCCAGAATACTGCCAGTTTCTTATAGAAGAGGTTACTAATGCTGTGAGTGAAACTGTTGAAGAAGAGGTTCATGTGGGAGCTGGTGAAACTGATGTGAGGGAAACTGTTGTAGAGGAGGTTAATGTGGGGGGGGGGATGAAACTGTGAAGGGGGATAATGTTGATGAAGATGTTAATGTGGGGGGTGGTGATACTGATGTGAGGACTAATGTTGAAGAAGAGGTTAATGTGGGGGGTGGTGATACTGATGTGAGGGCTAATGTTGAAGAAGAGGTTAATGTGGGGGATACTGTTGAAGAAGAGGTTCAGGTGGGAGATATTGTTGAAGAAGAGGTGCATGCTGAAAGTAGTGATGATGAAAGCAGTAATGATAGTGAGGATGAGGATTATGATAGTGCAATGTAAGTAGCTTTTGATGATTCATCTGATGGGTTGGATGATTTAGAGGAAGAAGACTTGGCACATCTAACTGAAAAAATACAAGTTGTTGAGGAGGGTCAAGGCAGTGGTAGTAGAGATAAGTGTGAACAAGACAAAGGTGATGAGGAGAGTGAGGAATTAGTAAGTGGCTGTGATAGTGATGAGAGCAGTGGTGCTATTAGAAGAAAGAGCTACCCAATGTTCAAATTGCAAAAGAATATGGCAGATTTTAAATGGGAAGTAGGTGTTTATTTTAGTTCAAGAGATGATTTCAAGGAAGCCATTTCAACTTATGCTGTACAAAGTGGTAGAAATATGAGATTCACTAAGAATGACAAAGTGAGGGTTAGGGTTAGATGCAAGGATGGTTGTGCATGGGAAGCTTATTGTGCAAAAATACCAAATGAAGAGTCATGGCAATTAAGGAAAGTAGTTGACAAGCATGACTGTAGTAGAGACTATAATGTGAAGATGATGACTACCAAGTGGCTTAGCAAGAGGCTTCAAAACTCTTTGAAAAACAATCCAAGGTTAAGGATAAAGGATATAAAGGCTAAGGCTCAAAAGAAATGGAATGTGGGTGTCAACAAAACCAAGGCTATAAGGGCAAGAGTTCAGGCTAGAGATATGGTTGATGGCTCTTTTTTGGGAGACTATGCAAGAATCCAAGATTATTGTCATGAGCTGCTTAGGGCAAACCCAGGATCCACTGTGAAGCTCAACCTTGATTCTGTTCCAGAAGGTACAGAAGACCAGAGACCATATTTCAGGAGGGTCTACATATGTTTTGCAGCATGTAAGCAAAGTTTTAAACTGTCTAGACATGTGATAGGGCTGGATGGTTGTTTCTTGAAGGGATTATGTGGTGGGCAGATCCTGGCAGCAATTGGGAGGGATCCAAATGATCAAATGCTACCAGTTGCTTTTGCTGTTGTAGAAGGAGAGAATAGGGATAGTTGGACTTGGTTTTTACAACTATTGATTGATGACCTAGGAGGCAGAGAAGAGTGTCTGAGTTACACATTCATCTCAGACCAACAAAAGGTGTGTACCTCTGAATTAAACATGATTATTACTTAGTGTTTGCATAGATGTATTGTGACTTATTGTTTGCATGACTGTAATGTGTGTGTCTTTTGCAGGGGCTGCTCCCAGCTATGGATGAGCTATTGCCAAATGTTGAGCAAAGGTTTTGTGTCAGACACTTGTACAATAACTTCAGAAAAAGATTTCCAGGGAAGGTCTACAAAGAGTTAATTTGGAAGGCTGCCAAGTCAACATATGTCCAGGCATTTGAAAGAGAAATGAGGGCAATTAAGCAATTGGATAAAGATGCTTTTGTCAACATGATGAAGACACCTCCCAGATGTTGGAGTAGGGCATTCTTCAAGACAACTAACAAATGTGACTGTGTGCTTAACAACATGTCAGAATCATTCAATAGTGTAATCCTTGATTCCAGGTCGAAGCCTTTAATCAGTATGCTGGAAGATATCAGAATTTATTGTATGGAGAGGTGGGCAACAAATAGGATGAGGTTCCCTAAGCTGAGTGATGATGCAGTATTACCAAACATCAGAAAGAAAGTTGAGAAAACTAGTTGTTTCACCAACTCATGGATTGTTAGGTAAACCAGTTGCAATTTTATTTGAGAATACTAGTTATTTCATTTTATTTGATCCTTTGCAAATTTGTTAATGTCTGGTATGCTTATTTAATGTAGGATGTCAGATGAACATTACTTTGAAGTTAAAAATGTTGAAAACCAAGCTGATATGTTAGCTGTCAACTTGAAAGACCACATTTGTTCCTGTAGAAAGTGGGAACTTACAGGATTGCCATGTGTTCATGCCCTAGCATGTATGAAAAGTAGAAACTTTAAGTATGAAGATTACATCCCTGAGTGTTTTAGGAAGAGTAGGTACATTGAAGTATACAAACATGTGCTTTATCCTGTTAATGGTTCTAATTTATGGGTAAAAACACCATATTCTGATGTTAGGCCTCCAAAGCATAGAAGGATGCCAGGTAGACCTAAAAAGAAGAGAAATCGTGAACAAGGTGAGATTGATGGCACAGACAGAAAAATAAGAAGAACAGGGTTGCTTGTTAGATGCAGCAGGTGTAAGAAGTCTGGTCATAACAAAAAAACTTGTAAAGTGACTGATGTTGACACTTCTCACAATCTGCACCAAGGACTGATGTTGACACTTCTCAACAAGCATCTACTCAACAAGCTTCTCAAGTGACTGATACTCAGCAATCTTCTCAAGTGACTCAGAGTTCTCAAGTGACTGCACCAAGACAAGCAAGAGCTTCAAAAGGAAAGGCCCCTCAACAACAAGCTGCTCAGAGTTCTCAAGCTTCCAAAGGGAAGGCTGTTCAACAACCAACTGCTGCTGCAAAGTCAAAGAAGCTGGGTGTGAAAAAGACAACAACTCCATGGGTGCCACCTGGACCTGCCACCAGATTAAGTGCTGCAAAAAATGCCATTGGTCCAACAACTAGGAGGACTACCCCTACAAAAAGATCCAAGAAAATTGTTTAATTTGTCTTTAGTTTGTCTTTAAGTGCACCTGGACCTATCACATTTAGTTTAATTTGTCTATGCTGGTTTTATGTCTTTTGTTTAATGGACCACTTTTGGTATTATGAGTAACTATGATGAATCACTTTTGGTAATGTGGTACCACCACTTTTGGGTTAAAGTACAATGTGGATTCTGATGTAATATTATGAACCAATTATTAATGTTGTGATAATTATGAACCACTTCTTGTGTTATATTGTTGTGTTATATTGTTGTGTTATATTGTTGTGTTGTATTGTGTTATGAACCACTTCTGGTTTGTGTATTCTGATGCAATTCTGATGTTACATTAACTAAGTCATTATGAACCAGTATTGTGTTATATTGTTGTGTTATATTGTTGTGTTCAATAACAAAGGAATTTGATACATTGAACTGGTACATGTTGACTTATAATAATAAGGCATTGGATGCACTCAACTTGTACAATAAAGAAGCATAATTCATTACATGAAAAACCATGGTACATTCAACTTGTACAATAACAAGGTACATTACATGAAAATCCAGAGACCTATGAACACTATAAAAAGCATCATAATCCAAAATTTTTCCAGTTTGATCATCTTGTTCAACTGCCTCCTATTTTCATATATCTCTTTCCTTATTTCTTCACTTGACAGCTTTATTTTGTTAACATCCATCTGCAATTCTTCAAATTTCTTATCAAGCTTTTCCAACCTAGACATCAAATATTTGCCCTTGGTATCTTCACTCTCCTCATAAAACCATTCGAAGAAGCCACACCCATGTTGCCCTTGTCCCTGCATTCACGGGTTCCTTTCTTCATCAGTTTGAATGACGAAAAAAATTCAAGGAAAATCTAAATTATAAACATACCTTATAATGAGGACATCCCCAGAAATGTTTCCCAAAACTCTTAGCTGTCGTCGCCCTTCTTAGAATTGCCTTATCTCCACAGTGGCAAACCGGTTTCCAATTCAAACTTTCATGACAGCTTTGTATCATAGATGAAGAACCACTTGAAGATTTCATGGAGAAAGATGAAGAAAATTCGTTCGTGGCTAAACCCTAGCCCCCAATTCGTTCGTGACTAAACCCTAGGCTCCCAATTTTGCAGAAATCGTTTTCACAGAAATATGTTCGTTGAAGGCTATGAAGAAATATATATATCCAACTCATCATGCCACGCAAGCTTAATTAAACGGCCGTTTACACAAAATAGACGGAAGGACAAAAGTGCGCCGTTTTAAAAAGTTAAGGGATCTTTTTGCACTTTTTAAAAATTAAGGGACGAAATTGGACCCCGAGCTAAAGATAAGGGACGAAAAAGGGTATTTAGCCTTTATTTTATTAGGATTACTAATTAGGATTAGAAATAACAATAATAATTAAGTGTAGTTTTTTAGGATTAACATTTTTTTAATTAATTAGTAAATGTTAATTTAGTAATTATTTTATTTTAATATTAGTTTTTATTTAATTAATTAAATTAGTAATTAGGATTAGTTTTTTAAATTAGTTAACTTTAATTTAGAAATTAGGTTTTAATTATTTAGGCTAATTAATAAGTTAGGTTTAATTTATTTTTTTTCAAAATAGTTTTTTTTAGGTTTAGCCTTTGACTTCAGAACCATAATTCAAGAGGTAGGTGTTGCCCATTAACGGTAGGTAATAATGTCGTTAGGATTTTTAGCCATAAGGATTTTAACCATTAGGTTCTTTTAGGTTTCCCCATCAACCCTAATTTTTCTAACTGTATTTTTTTATTTGCGATTTTCCCTTCTCACCTATATTCTGTGATTGTCGCATGCCTTTAGTGTAATTATTTATTTTCTGCCATTTAAATTCTAGAAAATGTGTATAGGCTTGCAAGGTTTTTTGTAATAGTTTAGGTTTATTTTATGCCTTTATTTTCAGCCTTTTTATTTTTCTGTCCACGGGTTTTTGGCTATGTAATCCCCCACCCGAAGCCTTGTAATAACATAGGAACTTTTAATTTCTGCCTTTATTTTATATTAACTGCGTGGTAAGTAAAGTAGGGAGTGACAATGATGTAATAAATTTAGTTTGCCTAAACTGCAAGATAAAATATTCGAACTGAATCACGTGATTGATGCACCCACACACCTTTAGTGTAATTCCTCTTATGCTGCCTTTCAATTAAAAATAGTCAAGCTCCTCGAATACGAGGATACCTTAGCAAATGTTGGCCTCAGTTCATTATCATCATCAAAGATCATAAGTCCCTTCGATGTTGCCTAAATGTATATGATCTTGTTCCTCGAGGTTGCCTATGATAATATGATGATCGTCCCCTTCGAATGCTAAGTTATCCTCATTGGTTGCCTAAATGACTATTATATCCTTCCCAAAGACTTCCTGCCCCCTTTATGGTATGGATAGACTTATGGCGAACGATGATTCTTGATGACCCTTTTCACATCCAATGAAAGGACTACCTACCCTTCTAATGGTATGGATAGCCCTTTCAAACGAAAAATCTTAAAGAACAAGAAATACAATCTTAGGGTAGGTACTCTTAACTGCTTGCTCACAACAAACTTTCAAAAATACTTTTCACACCCCTTTTTCAAATCAATTCAAAAAGGCTACACTTATTTACAAGCTAAAGTCCTTATTCAAATCTTTTCAATTCACACACGACACTCTTTCAAACAAATCAAAGTGAGCTAAGCAATTAAGAGCCCATGGATAACAATGGATGCAAAGGGTGCTTACACCTTCCCTTTGTATAACCTACCCCCCGAACTCAAGTCTTTTTAAAAGGTCTTTCCAATTCTTTTAGCCTTTCCAATTAGATAAAATAAAAGTCGGTGGCGACTCTTGCTATCTGCAACATTTTTAAAAAGTCAGTTCTCCCACCGTATTACACACACCAAATTCATCAGTTGGGAGTCGAGGGAATTTGGGAGGATACATATTAAAAGATGTTTCCTACCGTTTTTCATGAGTAACGTACGAAGGCAGATTTAAAGTCTCCATTTTCTTGGTAAAATTTTCTTTTAAAGTAATTGCAGCTTTACAGCTGGTTCGACTAAGATCATCAGACATGTAGGTAGATTCAAAGTATTTTTGGAATGCTTGAATTTCTTTGATACGAGTTAAAGTACCTTTCTTGATCTTCTCCTGCACATAAGTGAAAGCCTTGGTGATATGTTGAGTAAATGCATAAACATTGAAAAACTCGCTGGAATAATACTCATGCCACCACGTGTCGAACTCTTGAGTACAAAGGAAATATGGCTTGAACGCCACAGGAGTAAGTTTTGTTCGACCTAGGTATCTGAATAGATACTTGTTACTATCATCCTTTGAGTGGATCATGTTGTAAAGGAGGAGAGCATTCTTCTTGGAAAAAAGAGGCTTCGGCAGAATTTAGATGAGGCCAAACTATCGAGCAACAAGGTTAGGTTAGTAGCTCAATAGAGTGATCTAGTTTTTTAATGGATGAAGTCTTAGTGGTATCAGCTTAGGAGTAAGGAAAGCTTCCCATATGACTGGGAAAGAAACTTCCTATGGGCGAAGGGAGCCATGGATGGATTAAAGTTGTAGCGCTTTGCAAACACCATCACATAGTTGTTGAAGGTTTGTTGAAGGTTCCGTCCTTCATCACTTAGCGTTAGTTGAGCCAGGTGCGTCCCTTCGATCCCTGTATTCTTGATTTTTTCATCCTCTGCGTTGATAGGGTTGAGATAAGGTAAGGATGCTTCGAAGGTGGCATTCAACCACAATTGAAGCAGCCAAAAAGGACTAGCAAGGAGTAAGTTTCCTTTCTTTTTGGGATTCTTAAGGTTAGTAATGACTTCGCCCATAGACTCATAGAGGTTGGCCAAAATCATTTCGCTGAGGCAAAGGTCATATCCAGCATGAAGTTGGTTTTCCATGACAAGAAACTTCTTCGTCACTTGTAGAAACCTCAAACAAAATACATAGCAAGTTTGCCATAAGGCAAGGAATGCAATGTGCTCTTGATCAGAGACTTTGTCAGACTCCTTGTCATGGTAGTGCTCGATATGATTGGTGAAAGAATCTTTGGAGATGTCGAAATCAATCATATCCCCAGCCATATAAGTTGGGTTGAAGGTTTCACGAGTGGGTTTAAGCCCAGCAATGGCAGCTACGTCGAAAAGGGTTGGTGTCATCATTCCAAAAGGAAGATGAAAGGCATGGTGGGTGTAACACCCTGGATTTCCGCTTACCCCGCAGGGCTTCCGGCCTACCAAGCATGTCACCAGCTTAATCAATAATCCCCCCTAGGTCCACTTACCAGCTGCCCAGGAAATATTGTTTTTGCCTCCCGCAGGAAACGAACCACGTACCTAGGGGTTAAGTACGTATTCATAGCAATTCCTGCTACCACATGACCATATGGTCAATTGGTAGCAGGAATTGCTATGAATACGTACTTAACCCCTAGGTACGTGGTTTGATTCCTGCGGGAGGCAAAAACAATATTTCTTGGGCAGCCGGTAAGCGGACCTAAGGGGATTATTGATTAAGCTGGTGACATGCTTGGTAGGCCGGAAACCCTGCGGGGTAAGCGGAAATCCAGGGTGTTACATTAAAAAGCGCCTTTTAATGTAACACCCCGATATCCGCTACACGCATCAACCGTGTCGGCCAACCAAGCATGTTACCGGCTTAATCGATAATCCCCCCTAGGTCCGCTTATCAGCTGCCTAGGCAATATTGTTTTTGCCTCCCGCAGGAATCGAACCACGTACCTAGGGGTTAAGTACGTATTCATAGCAATTCCTGCTACCAACCCACTTTTAATTATTTAATCGTCGTGTGTTATTTTAATTGTTTGGCCTTGTTAAGGGTGTGTGGTTGAGTGTGTAGGTGTGGAGTCCATAGTGTGACGGGTAGACTGGAAATGTCGGTAGTAATTATGTGATATAAGTAATAATAGTATTATTTTTATTATTATAATTACTACCATTATTATTATTATTGTTATAATTATTTTTATGCTTATTATTATTATTAATATTATTATTATTATTATTATTAATGTTGTTATTTTTATTAATAGAATAATAGAATGAATATTATTTAATGATTTATTAAATAATTATTTAATTAGGGAAGGGTAAGGTTGGAATTAGGTATTAGAGGTCTAGGGGTTAGTATTGGAATAAAAGAGAATTAGAAGTTGAGAAAAGGGAGAGTTACGTAGAAAAAGTGAAAACATCGTAGAAGTGAGAAGAGGAAGAAGAACAAGCTAGAGAGGAAGATCAAGGGAGAACTAGGGCAATTTCAAGAATCAATCTCCGCAGGATTTTCTGAGCAATTTCGAGGTAAGGGGGGTTTCCATGCTATTATTCTTGATATGGGTTTAGGTATAATGATATGATTTGGGGTTTTGGGGATTTGTCGTTATGAGATAATTTTGATGATTGTTGATTTTTGATTTATGAATTCTATGTTGTTATGATGATTGTTGTTGGAATGATAATTGGTTGCAATTGTTGTTATGAGATTGTATGATTATGAAGTGTATGATGTGAATGTGTTTTTGTTGCGTGTTCGCGTGTAAGAGTCGGAATGAAGTTACGAACAATTTTGAAAAGGGATGATGTTCTTGAAATTGCTAGAATTGAAATGTTAGGGTTTGGATTTGGATTCAAAACTTTTGTGCTAGAAATCATGTTTTAAGGTTACCAATTGTTGATACATGATAGATATAAGTTGCTATGTATTTAATTTGTATTATAGTGATGTTTAGATGAGATTTTGAGGGGATTTGAGTGGGAACCCGAAAGCTGTTCGCAGGAAAAATGCAGGATTTTTATAAAACTTCAAAAATTCATAACTTGAGTTTCGGGTGTCCGTTTGACTCACCGTTCGAACCTGGAGAAACCTAATACAGTGTACTTTCTTGTAAAAATGGTTTCAAATACTATAATTAAATTTAAATAAGGTCTAATGTACTTTTAAGGTGTCAGTGTAAAATGTCGGTGTCGGGTTTGTTGAAATACTTTGAAAAATCATAACTTTTGTTTCGTGTGTCCGACTCGCGCGCTGTTCGAATCGTTGGAAAGCTGGTTTCATGTACTTTCTGTTAAAATTATTTTCAATACCAGAATTCTAATAATTCGATGCGTTATTTGTGTTTCCGTATATGTTACGATGTGTTGAACTGTGAAATGTTGAGTTTGGTTGTTCGAATGTGTGTTGTAGCTGTGGATTGTGATTGCTGCAGGTTTTGACATGTATATGTGATGTGTTGGACAGTTGTGGTATGATGTAGTGATTGTATAATAGTCATATGAATTGGTAGTTGTTGTATGTTATTGTTGAATGCATATTATCTATTATGAACGTGCATATTGTGTTGTGGTAATTCTTTGTGAATTACGGTAAGTGTGTGGCTTACGTGTGATCAGGAGGATTGTGTGATATGCATATTATCTATTATGAATGTGCATATTGTGTTGTGGTAATTCTTTGTGAATTACGGTTAGTGTGTGACTTACGTGTGATCAAGAGGATCGTGTGATATGCATGTTGTTATTTGTGATTATGCATATTGTGTTGATTGTGCATTGCATAACATAGAATTGAGACTGCTAGGTGAAAATCTATTGTAGATGCCTAGTAGGTCCGGACTCAATTGTGGAGTCGTGGTGGAGATAATTCGTTGCTCAGTGGAGTGTACGCAAATTATCCGGATTCTTTTAGGAATCGGGTTTGAGTGAATGAACCATGAATTGGTGCGGTCATGAAATAAGGATCGTACTTGACCGTGAAACAGGGGTCGTGGGTGTGACCTTGAAATAGGGGTCACACTGGACCATGAAAAAGGGGTCGAGAGTTCCGACGGGAACTGTGGTCATGAACCACGATGTTTTGGTACCACATGCATTGTGTCAAGTCATTGAGTCACATTGCATTGTCATTATTATTATTATTATTATTATATGTTTGTTGAGTTGTGATTGGTAGGGACATGTGTGTCGTGATATGTGCTTTGTGGAGTTGCATAAATGAATGGATCTGTGATGACTTGTTTATGATATTGTGAATGATGCGTTAATTTATACAGTGATGAATGTTTGAATAAATGAAGTTTGTATATGCAGTGTGATGTTATGTGAACATGAACCACGACCTGTGAATTATGTTATTATATATGTTCCTATATCTTTTGTAATGGTATGTGAGTACTCACCCTTTCTACTGATATTTCCCCTACCATGGGAAATGGGCAGGTACTCAAGAATAGCAGTGGAAGTCCAGGATAGCATTATGGAAGTCTTCTGTGTTGTTAGTTCAAGTCGCTCTGATACGTAACACGGGATGTTTTTGGGGATTATTTTATTTGTTATTTTTAATAAAATTTTGTTACGTATCTGTTTTTTATTCAAATATTTGAGGACCACGATTTTGTGTGGAGTTTTGGAATAAGTTGGCAATTGTGCCGTGATTATTTTCAAATAAAATAATATTTCCGCTGTTTTTATTGATTAATGAGAAATGAATAGATGAAGTAATTGAGACTTCATATTCTGTTTGGCTTGAAATGACGTGACATTCCACTTTTGTTTGTGAACTCTGATAAATTTTTATTATTTTACCGTATTTTTATAAAATGGGAAAGGGGGGTGTTACAAGTGGTATCAGAGCAGGTCGGTCTGTCCGGCCAATGTTGTCTAATGTTGTTTGTCCCTTAGTACTCGACATGTGTGTGAAACACTGTCGGTACTTGTTTGTTAGTTCTAGTCGTTGTCTGCTGGTGTTGGTTTGAAATATGTGGGGGAGAGGCTTGTCTCTTGGACGTGTTGTTAGCATGTAGAAGTTGGTCCAAGGTGGTGTTGATTGTAAGAGTCCAAATGTTATTGAAGCGATGTTGTTGTGAACCAGCGAGAGTATGGACTCATGAATTCGTAACAGTCGAGTTTGAGATGTGCGTAGATTATGGATGGTGAATTGATTGAGAATGAGGAACTATTCCAATGGAAATGATAGTTGATGGATTAATTCGGTAGATGGTATGTCTTGAGTATAGTTGGATTAAAGTTAGGTGATTTTTGTAGTTGGATGAAAAGAAAGGATGTTGGTAGATCTTGGAAGCGAGAGAGAGATGGAACTTATGTTCATCAATCTCCAATTCTGATTTTTGCAATTATGGAGCAGCTGTCAGTAAAAGGGGCATAACTTTTTATTCGTGATTCTGATTGAAGCGATTCTGGACTTTTTGGAAAGCTTACAAAATTCCCTACAGTTTGCATATAAGATTTTTCTTCAGGAGGTTTGTGAAGAGGGAGAAAAATACGTTGTAATATTTGGGTCTGATGCTGACTTTTTGGAAAATTCTACATACGGAAATTCTAAACCGGTCCCATTGCAAGGATGATAACTTTTTACTCGTAACTCGGATTTAGGCGATTCTTAAAGTTCTGGAATCTACACGAAATTCCCTTCATTTTGGAATATAATTTTATGCTTGGGAAGTCTGTATTGGAAGAGATAATTGTGTTTGAAGTTGGGTGATTCTTGTTGAAAATGGAAAAGGTGAAGAAGAATGTAAAATATTGATAAGGAATGAAACGTTGGTGTTGCACCCCAAAATTTGCCCACCTAATTTTATTTTAATTGGTTCAAGCTTCTCATTTCATCTGCATACATCCACTAGGTCCTCTAATACTCATACGTTCATCCCATCAATAAATCAGGTAAAGGATCAAGGACCCGGGTTTATGGTTTTCCCTTATTCATATCATCATAATAATTCTAAGTTTGGTGTCAAGATTAGGTCATTACCTCGGTGTATGATACAAGTATTGGCATTGGATTACTCCCTAGGGATGGATTTGCTCAAGAGGGCCTTATTATCATTCGAAGTATTAGACCATAAGATTATGTGGATTTACAAGGCGTCCTAGCATGGCTTTATTCGTTTCTATCTCTTCAAGACAATCGAAGCATTGATTAATATTTTCATGGCCACCTAATTCATCTCTCACCAACTTATCAATTCACGCCATATGCTTTTGATTACCTTGGGTACAAGTTATTTAAGGAATTGTTTATTCAGAGATCATGGTACAAGCGCAACGGTTCGATTACTTCTTAGAGAAAGATTCAATTTATATAAAGTTTCAAGTTCAAGTTATAAGGATCCAAGAATACATTCCATTATATCATCTACCATTCAAATTATCGTTACAATGTTCATCGCAAAATCCAAGTCATACATTACAATTTCATACAAATTTCATTACAAAAAAATTCCAATTTTCTATATATCAGGAAGAGCCAAATGAGTAAGATTATGCATGTTCTCCTTAACTTTGCAGCTTCGTACGATCCATTTGAAACTATTTTCAACTTCCAAGATCAAGACAAAACTTTGCAATAGGAATGGCATCTCAAGAATCAAGCCTACTCAGGGATTTCGATCATGTTAAGGCTGCTGTCACCGAGTTCGCTAGAGGATTTAACCACATAGTTGCCAAAAGAGTCCAGCTGCTACACCATGGCAGCCCTGCATAATTCAAAAGAAAAACTGCTGCCAGTCACGAATCATGTACAAAAACGCAATGTTCATACAAACAACCAACATCTTACACAACAAAAAAGGCCCAGACAGAACCAGCCCCATTCAAAATCATCCCCTTGCATTCAGATATAAACCTGCATCATCAATGTACAAAATAGTCACACATACAGTCCACAAATATGTCAAAACAGATAAGAGCCATACAAAAACAATACAAGGAACTTGAAGAAGTATATTTCGAGGAACGGTTCGGCAAACTCAATAACAACAGTATGTTTTCTAACCCATAACCACTCTTCAACTAACCAAGTTCTAATAGAACTAACCATCCCTTAACTTAACACTTCTCAGTTTCCATCTATAACAAATTCAAACCAACCTATGACTAACTCAGCCCTTCAGAAAACCAGATGGTAACTAATTCCTAAGAGCATTTCTAAAACTAAACCTATCAGTTCATAACTAAATCCAAATAACCTAACTGACTTTAACCAATTTCTAACCTCTTCCTAATCTCATTAACCGTCATAACCAACATTTAACAGAATTCAGTTACTATATAACCACCTAACTGTTCCAACAACCTATTGTAACCAACTAACTCTTCTTAACAGCCAACTAACTCAGTTATAACCTATCCTAACAGATTCAACAACCTCACAACAACTCTAACTGCCATAACAAACTCTCAAAAAGTCAGTTACAAATCCTAACTGAATCTCAAAATCTAACAGAATTCTGAGAAGGAAAGTTACCTATATATATATTCATCAGCACAGTTCTTCAAGCTCTCTCCACCATTTTTCACCTTCGACCCTCTTCTCCCTCTCCTTCACCTCATTCATCTCTGAGTTCTCATCATCTCTCATCTTCCTCCATAGTCATTCTTCACACTCTGCTTCAATCCTCTCCATCATCTTCATCATTTCTTCTATCTCCAATCACCAGAAACTTCAGAATTCATCATCAATCGCTCTGCATAGTTCAGCCATGATCCGCTGCCATTATTGATACAACTATCCCTCGGCACTCACACTTTGCAGCGTAAAGTCATCATCAACCTGCATCTGACTCCGTATCCACCAACAACAATCAGTCATTCGCGTATAGCAACAAGACTCAAGAATCGAAAAGAAGAAGACGAAGTAGAAGCAATTGAAAGCGCAAGATTCGCGAAGAGGTTTACCTGAATCATCGACTTCTTCATCTATTTCGCACTCGGAACTCTTATTATCTCCTATCTTGTCTTCTTCAACAGTCATCTTCAACGCGCACCTCAGGTAAGCTCTCTGAGTCCGCATTCTTCATTTCTTCGCTTGTTCTTGTTGTTACTATGTAGAGCAAGGCCTTGTGAGCATTTCCCCCATGGTTTCGCTCTTCAATTCGCCTCCATTACCGTTTGATTGAGCTTTCAGTGTAACATAGGTTTTCAGATGTTTACTTAGATCTAGGTTAAAGCGAGTGGAATTGAGATGAATTGAGGGCGGATTCGGAATTAGCTGAAGGAGATGAACAAGGTTGTGCTAGGTTTTGGTGTTTGGAGGCATCTCCGCCGTGGTCGCCGCCGGGAGGCGATTTCCGGCGAGATTGTTTGAGAGACGAGAGAGTGAAAGAGAAGTGGAAACGGCGCATTGAGGGAACCCTAATTCCCAATCTGAGCCCTTTTTTATTTATTATTCAATTAATTCCTTTTTTATTTTTTGAATCAATAGTTGGATCAATGCAAACGAAAACAATCTCTTGGGCCCGAATTACTCATTACACTCCCCCTGGGCCCGTCAGCATCTTTTTTTGCTTATAAAGAACTATAACAAAAAAGTCCTGGACCATTAGCCATTTGGGCCCTGCGCCCTATTCCTATATGCACCACTGGATTCCATTAACACCCCCCTGATTCACATTAAAAATTAGTAGAATTTAGGTTTTTACTTAGATTTTTCTCCTATTTTTTTTTAGACTTTGATACATGAATTTTGACATATAAAAATAATAATAAAAATAGTAGTTTTAGGCTATTTTGTTTTAGTCTTTTACTTGACTTGCAATTCAATTTCTACCATAAAAGCAATATAAAAAATAGTAGTATTTTTGGTTCATTTTGTACTATATTTTTGACTTGTTACTATATGCTTGCATGCCAATTTTTGTACCATTGTGTCACTCACTATTGACTTCTAATTGTGATCTTTATTTTCATATTCCTAACCTTAGGTAGAAACCATGACAACATTAGGACTTAGAAATTCCCTTCATACTTAGGCTAGTTTCTTTTCCTTTTCAACTTTAAAACACTTAACAAATACTCGACTTAATTTCCCATAAAAAATACAAAGAAAACACCTTAAAAAACACTAATAAAAAAGTGAAAATTCTTAAAAAGGGAATGGAAGCTTGAACGCCCCTTGCTTTAGGGAACGTTCGAGTGCTTGGATCTCCCTTGCTTTAGGGAACCATTCGAGCGTAAGTTCCCAATTTCTAAAAAACACAAACCAAAGAGCAACTCGAGTCTCCCTTGCTTTAGGGTTCCACTCGAAACGTTCAAAATCTCTTCTTCATCTCGCCTCCGAGGCATTCTTTAATCGGACACGTTATTTCCGCTCCATTCCCAGCTTAAGACTCCAGAGGTCGAGCAGCGGAGTGCGAATGTAACTTCGTCCACTAAAAAACACAAAAACAAACAAAAACTAAAGAGCCGAACTACGGCGCTCTGATTCCTGAAAAGGATACGTAGGCATCAAGTCGCGGGGCTTGAACGAGCACAACTATTTATAAACCTTATTTTCCCCGTGTTTCTTTTCTTTCATTTGCATGCATTCCCTTAGTAATTAAGCTTTAGATTTATACACCCTTTAGATAGCAACAAACATAGGTGGATACCATCGAGTACGATGGGCGTGAGGGGTGCTAGTACCTTCCCCTTGCGTAACCGACTCCCGTACCTTATCTCTGGTCGCAAGACCTTCTCTTATCCTTATTTCAGGTTTTCTGATGTTCCTTTCCCTTATGGGATAAATATATCGGTGGCGACTCTGTTCATTTTCGCGAGCGTGCGACAGTTGGTATTTGTAAGAATGCGACGGTGTCGGAAAATGCATGGAGATTCAATTTATGTTGAATGAGAATGATTATAGTGACGATGTTATGAGATGGTAATGTTGAGAGAAGAACGAATTCAAGAGAGACCGCGATAATACTGTTGAGTTGTGAATTTAATGAGGCCAAGTGTGAAAATAGGTGGATTATAAAGGTTCTGAGAATAAAAGAAAGACGATTGGTTGGTTAGCGTTGTTGAAATTCTTAACTTTGATGAAAGTTGCAATTGGAGCGAACCGAATTGGATTGTACTTGATGTAGTAGCAATTCCCGATGTTAGAAGGATGTTCAATTGATAATTGTGTTGTGCTACGAGCGTGTATAAGAATATGTATTGGATTTTGAATGTTTTTGTATCATTGGCGAGGTTGGAATTGAGGAAACTAAGAAGACGTTGGTAGGCCTTAGAGAATTGGCGGAGCATTATGCTTACGGACTTTGGGCACAAGTTGAAGTACGCTATTGTCGTTGGGTAATGATGATTTATGCCACTGTTATGGTTGCCGGCTATCTATTGACAAATTGAGGAACTGATCACCCTTAATCTATTGTTGATAGTAGACGAAATCATAATTGATGGATAGATGTGTCGTGCCAACTAGAATAGTATGTACGTTGAATTGGTTGAAGTCAAGCCGAGCGCTTGAGTATTGTTTGATTTGTCGATACAGATTCGTATATAAGTATATTAGTTGAATTTAAGAATGATAGCATGAAGTTGCAATTGGATTGATGAGTAGTATGGAGAATCACAGTCGAGTTCTGGATAACTTGAGTCGTTGTTTGTGATGAAGCGAATGGCTAGTAAGCCTTAAGGTGTATGTATGGAGTATGAAACATATCTTCCATATTTGTTTGGATGAGTTGGAGCTGGTGTTTGTTGCGAATGTTTTGAGCTGTTATAAAATCAGAAGAAGAGCACGTAGAATAATTGAAAGTTGAGTTGTGATTATTAAAAGGAGTGAAATTATAAGTTGGTTTATTAAAGTGGGATTTTGGTCGGAAAAAGATGAGTTACTCGGTTGTGTTGATTCGAACAAGAATTTATGGAGCACTATGTCAATATAAGTAGGAATCGATGGTTTGGTATGTTGAATTAGTGGGAAGTGAAGAAAATGAGTTATCTTGTTAGAATTAGTTGGACCCATGTACCATATGTGGTTGTAATGTTGTTATGTGTTTAAGACGATTTTGGAGAATGTGTTATTAAAAGATGGTAAAGTTGTAGTTATGTTTTATGACAATTAGGAATTTATGGAAGTATATGAATGTCTCATCCAAGATTTGGAAGTAGTCGTTGTTGTAATTATGTTGAATGTTCCGAGGTGTTATCTTACGGATCTAAGTTTGAAATATTCGGTAACTACGAAAGCGTAGAATACCTGTTGGAATGGAACTTCCGAAGAGTTAAGTCGAAAATCTTTATTATGTCGGTTTTGGTGATTAGAAGTTGGAGTAAACGTGGTAGAGTTGATACTTTACAAGTAATCAGAGTGCGCAGCAAACGCATGGTGTAGTGCAGTTGCTCATACGTGAGTAACAACGATGTTGGTAGGTTGGTTGCGTTGATGTCGTGTTTAAGTTGTGTGTTCTTATGTTGTTGTGTTCTAGTTCTTAAACCGGTGAATTCTTAAGTTGGTTACTCTTTGTGTTGTGATGTTAAGTTGTAAAGTGTGTTACTTGAGTAGCATTCGTGTTGTTTTCGCCGTTGATGTTATGAATTGTTGTATTATACGCGGGGTTGTTTTTCGGAGATGAGAGTTGATTAGTCGGATGGAATAAGTAGTTGGAGTAGTTGTATCGGATAAATTTTCGAGGACGAAAATAATTTAAGTGGGGGAGAGTTGTAACACCCCATTTTTAATTATTTAATCGTCGTGTGTTATTTTAATTGTTTGGCCTTGTTAAGGGTGTGTGGTTGAGCGTGTAGGTGTGGAGTCCATAGTGGGACGGGTAGACTGGAAATGTCGGTAGTAATTATGTGATATAAGTAATAATAGTTTTATTTTTATTATTATAATTACTACCATTATTATTATTATTGTTATTATTATTTTTATGCTTATTATTATTATTATTATTATTATTATTAATGTTGTTATTTTTATTAATAGAATAATAGAATGAATATTATTTAATGATTTATTAAATAATTATTTAATTAGGGAAGGGTAAGGTTGGAATTAGGTATTAGAGGTCTAGGGGTTAGTATTGGAATAAAAGAGAATTAGAAGTTGAGAAAAGGGAGAGTTACGTAGAAAAAGTGAAAACATCGTAGAAGTGAGAAGAGGAAGAAGAACAAGCTAGAGAGGAAGATCAAGGGAGAACTAGGGCAATTTCAAGAATCAATCTCCGCAGGATTTTCTGAGCAATTTCGAGGTAAGGGGGGTTTCCATGCTATTATTCTTGATATGGGTTTAGGTATAATGATATGATTTGGGGTTTTGGGGATTTGTCGTTATGAGATAATTTTGATGATTGTTGATTTTTTATTTATGAATTCTATGTTGTTATGATGATTGTTGTTGGAATGATAATTGGTTGCAATTGTTGTTATGAGATTGTATGATTATGAAGTGTATGATGTAAATGTGTTTTTGTTGCGTGTTCGCGTGTAAGAGTCGGAATGAAGTTACGAACAATTTTGAAAAGGGATGTTGTTCTTGAAATTACTAGAATTGAAATGTTAGGGTTTGGATTTGGATTCAAAACTTTTGTGCTAGAAATCATGTTTTAAGGTTCCTAATTGTTGATACATGATAGATATAAGTTGCTATGTATTTAATTTGTATTATAGTGATGTTTAGATGAGATTTTGAGGGGATTTGAGTGGGAACCCGAAAGCTGTTCGCAGGAAAAATGCAGGATTTTTATAAAACTTCAAAAATTCATAACTTGAGTTTCGGGAGTCCGTTTGACTCACCGTTCGAACCTGGAGAAACCTAATACAGTGTACTTTCTTGTAATAATGGTTTCAAATACTAGAATTAAATTTAAATAAGGTCTAATGTACTTTTAAGGTGTCAGTGTAAAATGTTGGTGTCGGGTTTGTTGAAATACTTTGAAAAATCATAACTTTTGTTTCGTGTGTCCGACTCGCGCGCCGTTCGAATCGTTGGAAAGCTGGTTTCATGTACTTTCTGTTAAAATTATTTTCAATACCAGAATTCTAATAATTCTATGTGTTATATGTGTTTCCGTATATGTTACGATGTGTTGAACTGTGAAATGTTGAGTTTGGTTGTTCGAATGTGTGTTGTAGCTGTGGATTGGGATTGCTGCAGGTTTTGACATGTATATGTGATGTGTTGGACAGTTGTGGTATGATGTAGTGATTGTATGATAGTCATATGAATTGGTAGTTGTTGTATGTTGTTGTTGAATGCATATTATCTATTATGAACGTGCATATTGTGTTGTGGTAATTCTTTGTGAATTACGGTAAGTGTGTGGCTTACGTGTGATCAGGAGGATCGTGTGATATGCATATTATCTATTATGAATGTGCATATTGTGTTGTGGTAATTCTTTGTGAATTACGGTTAGTGTGTGACTTACGTGTGATCAAGAGGATCGTGTGATATGCATGTTGTTATTTGTGATTATGCATATTGTGTTGATTGTGCATTGCATAACATAGAATTGAGACTGCTAGGTGAAAATCTATTGTAGATGCCTAGTAGGTCCGAACTCAATTGTGGAGTCGTGGTGGAGATAATTCGTTGCTCAGTGGAGTGTACGCAAATTATCCGGATTCTTTTAGGAATTGGGTTCGATTGAATGAACCATGAATTGGTGCGGTCATGAAATAAGGATCGTACTTGACCATGAAACAGGGGTCGTGGGTGTGATCTTGAAATAGGGGTCACACTGGACCATGAAAAAGGGGTCGAGAGTTTCGACGGGAACTGTGGTCATGAACCACGATGTTTTGGTACCACATGCATTGTGTCAAGTCATTGAGTCACATTGCATTGTCATTATTATTATTATTATATGTTTGTTGAGTTGTGATTGGTAGGGACATGTGTGTCGTGATATGTGCTTTGTGGAGTTGCATAAATGAATGGATCTGTGATGACTTGTTTATGATATTGTGAATGATGCGTTAATTTATACAGTGATGAATGTTTGAATAAATGAAGTTTGTATATGCAGTGTGATGTTATGTGAACATGAACCACGACCTGTGAATTATGTTATTATATCTGTTCCTATATCTTTTGTAATGGTATGTGAGTACTCACCCTTTCTGCTGATATTTCCCCTACCATGGGAAATGGGCAGGTACTCAAGAATAGCAGTGGAAGTCTAGGATAGCATTATGGAAGTCTTCTGTGTTGTTAGTTCGAGTCGCTCTGATACGTAACACGGGATATTTTTGGGGATTATTTTATTTGTTATTTTTAATTGAATTTTGTTACGTATCTGTTTTTTATTCAAATATTTGAGGACCACGATTTTGTGTGGAGTTTTGGAATAAGTTGGCAATTGTGTCGTGATTATTTTCAAATAAAATAATATTTCCGCTATTTTTATTGATTAATGAGAAATGAATAGATGAAGTAATTGAGACTTCATATTCTGTTTGGCTTGAAATGACGTGACATTCCACTTTTGTTTGTGAACTCTGATAAATTTTTATTATTTTACCATATTTTTATAAAATGGGAAAGTGGGGTATTACAGTGGGTGCTATATAGAAATACCGAGAGGAAACTATGATGGATTGGCAATAGGCAAATCCTACCTTCGACGGCTGGATCAAGTCCAAAATACCCATGTCTTTCCAGATTATCACAAGATAGGGATGAGAAAATGAGGAAAAAAAGGTTAGTCGAAAAACCTCCAATTCCACACCTTCAAGTATCGGAGAAAGAAAACGAACATGTTATAGGCCAATATGAAGGTTCCCTTTGAAATTGTACAGAGTATGCTTAATCGGAACAACCCACTGAGCACGCTTCTTCGAATCTTCTCGAAGGTTCTTTACAAAATTCCCACAGACAAATCAGTCTGGAAATGGAGGGCTAAAAGCCACACTGTCATACCCCAAAATTTTTCCATCATATTTTGTCTCACATGACTCTCAACTGCTTAAGACTGTACGAGAATTGGGCACACTTACTTGTCTCCTAAGCAATCAACCCACAACTTGGGTTTCGTTTCTCTCAAAGTAAAATCTGACACCTCAAGTGGACTTCATGGCCTCTCATATGCCTCAAAGGATCCCCACATCAATATTCAAGCCTTGATTCCCAAGATTGCTCAGTCAATGGCTCAAACAGTCAACAGTCGACTAGTTTGACCTAAAAGTCAACTATGGTCAACATACAGTCAAAACTCCTGATTTTTGGTCAACATCAACATTTTGAAGTCACCTTCATCAATTTATCAAATATTTATCATGATTCATCAAGGAAAGCTTCAAAATCACTAAATGTCCAAGTTTCTAAAATTAGGGTTTTGAACTAAAAGTCAACCCAACTTTGACCAGCCATAACTTTCACATGGAAAATCAAAAGTTTCCCAACCAAAGCCTATTTTAAAGGAAATTGAATTCTATACAACTTTGTATCTCTAAAGCCAATGCCAAAAATGCTTCATTTGAGAGATATAAGCTAATACATCACAAGTCCTTCTAAAAGCTTGCAAAAGACTGTTTTTTGTCAGAAGCCATATCTTCAAGATAAAATCCTCAAATGCAAAATATGTTCCAAAGTGGCTTGTAGAGGATATCTTGGGCTTTCCAAAAAGTCCTAGAAAACTTCCATACAATAAATATTTAAGGAGTTATGGCTTTCATAAGTTGGGTGATTTTAAGGAAGTGCATGAAGTGCAAAGTGAAGAATTGTGTGTTTTTAAGTAGTGGGCCATGGATTATGGATTACATTAAGATCAAAATAGGACCAAGGACCATTTGGATTATATTTTATGGGTTTATTTTATTTATGTTTGAATTTATTCATATAAGTTCATTTTTAAATCAAATAAAATCCAAATAAAATCATGTGAATGCCTCATTGACCAAATCAAGTCCAAATCCATCCAAAAATTCGTGGAAATCACATAAAATAGATTGAAGCTTAAAATAGAAAGTTTCACATATTTTTTTCAATCAAGAAGCAACCTCAAGCCCAAGCCCATATTTCTAGACCTAATTCTTCTATATATATATATATACATACTTTTTGCAGCCATTAGGGGACGAAAAAAGGAAGGGGGAGAAGAGGAGTAGGGTTCCAAGAATACAAGGCTTTTTCAAGAAAAGGTAAAAAATCGTGCAGCCTATTCAAGAGTTTCAAAGCTAACAAACCTTCCCATTCAATTTCTGAGAGTGCATAAGGTAAATCCTAGTAGCCTTAAAGCATTGTTCACGCATGGAATGCACATGTCACGGATAACAACTTTGCTCATATTTTCAATTTTTGTATTTTTACATGCTATTGAGTTTTAGTTAAATTTGGTGTTTCTAACATGCTCCTAAGGACATTTAGAACAGGTTTGTATCATTAAAGTGAAGCTTTGAAGCCCAGAACGTGTATCACCATGGTTATGGCACAAACGTGACAAGCCCTCGGATCTATAGCTACGATCCTCAAACAACAAAAATGACCTCATATTTGAATTCAGGGCGCAATTTTATGTAAATATGGGTTGTCCTTTGTTCTTGTTAACAACGTTTTCGCAGGTTTTAATTCTCGAAGGTTTTTTTCGTAACAAAATATGTGGAAGAATCCGCAGGAAACGCGGAGGAAGAAGATGAACAAGAACTGCGTGCGTGCATGGCTGTTTGCAATTGGTGGATATATATATATATATATATATATATATATATATATATATATATATATATATATATATATATATATACATACATACTTTTTGCAGCCATTAGGGGACGAAAAAAGGAAGGAGGTGAGGAGGAGTAGGGTTCCAAGAATACAAGGCTTTTTCAAGAAAAGGTAAAAAATCGTGCAGCCTATTCAAGAGAGTTTCAAAGCTAACAAACCTTCCCATTCAATTTCTAAGAGTGCATAAGGTAAATCCTGGTAGCCCTAAAGCATTGTTCACACATGGAATGCACATGTCACGGATAACAACTTTGCTCATATTTTCAATTTTTGTATTTTTACATGCTATTGCGTTTTAGTTAAATTTGGTGTTTCTAACATGCTCCTAAGGACATTTAGAACAGGTTTGTATCATTAAAGTGAAGCTTTGAAGCCCAGAACGTGTATCACCATGGTTAGGGCACAAACGTGACAAGCCCTCGGATCTATAGCTACGATCCTCAAACAACAAAAAACGACCTCATATTTGAATTCAGGGCGCAATTTTATGTAAATATGGGTTGTCCTTTGTTCTTGTTAACAACGTTTTTGCATGTTTTAATTCTCGGAGGTTTTTTTCGTAACAAAATATGTGGAAGAATCCGCAGGAAACGCGGAGGAAGAAGATGAACAAGAACTGCGTGCATGGCTGTTTGCAATTGGTGGATCTATTCTCATTTTCTCTCTCTCAACGCGTGTGAGGATCCTAGTGGGTAGTCAAAAGGTCCACCATCTCTCTCTCCTCGCTATTGGCTGCTTGCAAAATAGTGGGGCCCAGTTTGACTAACTTTTGAATTTCCAAATTATTATGTGTTTTATATATTATATTTTTTTGACCATTCTAATATCCAAAGAAATGTGTGGTACAGTTGGCTAGGGAAGAATGATGCTTATTAACCTTAGAGACCTGGGTTCGATCCCAGGATCTTTATATTTGTTTTGCTTTGCATCTCTTGACTCACATATCCCATGCCTCTCGCTCGTGCTTCCTCACTATAGACCCTCACGCATCCACCATTGGATCAACACCAGCGCAGGATTAGACACCCAGGAACGCAAGTCCACCATACATCCCCCAAGACTCATCACACCAGATCCAACTCCCATGTTTGTTTTCCTTTTTTTTCCCTCAGCTTTTTTCTTTTGTGTTTATGTGTTTTATTAACAACCATTATTAGAATTTTTATTTTATTAGGATTACTAATTAGGATTAGAAATAACAATAATAATTAAGTGTAGTTTTTTAGGATTAACATTTTTTAATTAATTAGTAAATGTTAATTTAGTAATTAGTTTATTTTAATTGTAGATGTTATTGATTGGCTGTATTTTTTGGTAAAACAAATAGTGTCTTTATCATGTCAAACCTGGTGTCATGACATGCATTGTTTTGAAGTTTTTCTTGTGCAGGCTTTTACCTGATGTCAAGACCGATGTCATGACATCCGAAGCTGCTGTGTTTTATTATGTTCTCGTTATGGTTGTTTGATCTGTTAAGACTTTGCGCGCCTCTTTTGGAAACTTTGGATATTGATTTGTTTCAGAACAACTTTATGCGATGGTTATTCATAGGATCTTTGCTTTATGGAAATGGTCTTAATTAGGTTTAAAACTAATATTGGATCCAAGGCCCAGCTGCTGCAAGGTTATTTATAACAATTGAAGAAGCTGCTGGACGCATGGTTTTTTGGTTTTAGGGTTTGCCGTCCAGAAGTTTGTTGTGTTTTTTTTTTCGTTTTGTGTACTAGCCTTCTTGTAAGCCAAACAATCATCATGATGAATGTCTTGGTCTAGGCGTTTTTATTTTGAGTTGTAAGAAGTACTCAAAGCTTTTAAGCAAGAGTACTATTGTACTTGATCAAAGCTTTTAAGCAAGATCAAGTTGTGTTTTTGAAGAGTGTCTTCTTTTGTCATTCGTCTGTTAGTTCTTCATCACTGCTGTGATTGAGGGGGAGTGAGTAGGATCTCTGGTCTAAGTTGTTTAGATTGAAGTTGCATTGGGTAGATATTAAGTGAAAGGCGTAATATTGAGTTGTATTACCTTGAATTGATATTACTTATAGTGGACTTCCTCCCTGGCTTGGTATGCCCCCAGATGTAGGTGTGTTTGCACCGAACTGGGTTAACAATTTTCCTGTGTTGTTTTCTGTTTACACTTTGTTCATTTGTTTAAAAACATTCAGATAGTGATGTCGTGACATCCTGTAAGACATCGCGTGTCTGAGTCCAGAATTTCAATTGGCATCAGAGCAGGCACCCTGCCTGTTTTTACTGGGTGAGATCTAGGGAAAGTATTTTCTGGTTCGATGGACAAAGAAGGTGGTGGATTTATAATGAGACCACCCATTCTGGATGGCTCTAATTATGATTATTGGAAACCTCTCATGGTGGCTTTTCTGAAATCCGTGAACAGCAAAGCATGGAGAGCTGTGAACAAAGGATGGGAACATCCTGTTATTACTGATAAAGATGGCAACAAAACTCTCAAACCAGAGGAAGATTGGGACAAAGATGAAGAGGCATTGGCGCTTGGCAACTCTAAAGCCCTAAATGCTTTATTCAATGGAATTGACAAAAATATATTCAGACTGGTTCACCAGTGTGAACTAGCCAAAGATGTCTGGGATATCCTAAAGACTACTCATGAGGGCACCTCCAAAGTGAAGATGTCAAGACTTCAACTGCTAACTACAAAATTTGAAAATCTAAGGATGAGGGATGATGAAAGTATTAAGGATTTTCATATGAATTTACTCGATATTGCTAATACCTCAGGAGCTTTGGGAGAAAAAATGTCTGATGAAAAGTTGGTGAGGAAAATCCTTAGATCCCTACCTAAGAGATTTGATATGAAAGTTACAGCTATAGAAGAAGCACAGGACATCAGCAAAATGAAGGTAGAGGAGTTAATTGGATCCCTTCAAACCTTTGAGATGGGAATCAATGAAAATTCTGAAAAGAAGAACAAAAGCATAGCTTTTGTGTCCAACTCTCAAGAAGAAGTTAAGGAAAGTAGAGAAGAGAATGTATCTGAATCTATAGCTATGCTTGGTAAACAATTCAACAAAATTATGAGAAGGATGCATCAGAAGTCAAGACCTAATGTCAAGAACATCTCATCTGACATCAATAGATCTTATGACTCTGGCAGAGGAGTTAAACCAGAAGAAAAGTACAACCACAACAAAGGGATCCAATGTCATGGATGTGAAGGGTATGGACATATTAGAGCTGAATGCCCTACTTATCTCAAGAAACAAAAGAAAGGATTGTCAGTCTCCTGGTCTGATGAAGATTCTGAGAGTGACTTTGAAGAAGAATCAGCCAAACATGTCACAGCCCTTACTGGAGTTTGCAATTCTGATGAAGATGCTAGTGAAGATGAGCTAACCTTTGAAGAACTGGCAATTTCCTACAGAAAGCTGTGTATCAGAAGTGCTGAAGTATGTCAACAAGGTGAAAAGCAGAAGAAATACATAGCCCAGTTGGAAGCTAATAACAAAGAGCTTAATGAAACTATATCTGAACTGAATGGTGAAATTATCCTGCTACAATCCAAACTTGATCAGATGTCAAAATCAGTAAAAATGTTGAACAGTGGCACGGATATGTTGGAGGAGATCTTGCAGGTTGGAAAAAGTTCAAGAGATATGTCTGGTATAGGATTTGTTGGTGCAAAGAAATATGTCCAAGATAGTAGCAGAACTAAACCTGAAGCTGAGATGTTGAAGCCGATGTCAAAACATGTGACTCAACATCACGAGAAAGGTAAAATGAAGAGAAAGTTTCAAAGATGGAGATGTCATTACTGTGGAAGATTTGGACACATTAAGCCTTTTTGCTTCAGACTATATGGATATCCAGATCAAACTCCTTCTTACAAACCTAAGCAGATCATGCCCATCCAGAAGCAACAATGGAAACCTAAAAGTATGGCTTTAATAGCCCATACATCTCTTAGAGTTTCAGCCAAAGAAGACTGGTATTTTGATAGTGGATGTTCCAGACACATGACTGGAATCAAAAATCTGCTTATTGATATCAAGAGTCATTCTACTAGTTATGTAACCTTTGGTGATGGAGCTAAAGGAGAAATCAAAGGAGTTGGAAAATTAGATTGTTCAGGAGTGCCAAATTTAGAAGGTGTTTTGTTGGTCAAAGGCCTGACTGCCAATCTCATAAGCATCAGTCAACTCTGTGACCAAGGATACCAAGTCAACTTCACCAAAGCTGAGTGTGTGGTTATTAATGAAGAAAAGGAAGTTGTAATGAGGGGTGTCAGATCCAAAGATAACTGCTACTTGTGGGTGTCTCATGAATCCAGCTATTCTACTGTTTGTTCTAAAGAAGAAGAAGCAAAGCTGTGGCACCAAAAACTTGGTCACCTTCATCTAAGGTATGAAAAGAATTATTTCTTTGGAAGCTGTAAGAGGAATTCCTAAGCTACAAATTGATGAAGGAAAAATATGTGGTGAATGTCAGGTAGGAAAACAAACCAGGATGTCACATCCAAAGGTTAAACATCTGACTACTTCCAGAGTTCTTGAACTTCTACATATGGACTTGATGGGACCAATGCAAATAGAAAGTCTTGGAGGAAAGAAATATGCTTATGTGGTTGTGGATGACTACTCCAGGTACACTTGGGTAAACTTCATCAGAGAAAAGTCAGATGTGTTTGATGTTTTCAAGGACCTATGTCAAAGAATTCAAAGAGAAAAAGAAAATGGTGTTGTGAGAATTAGAAGTGATCATGGAAAGGAATTTGAGAATCAAAAGTTTGCTGAATTCTGCTCCTCTGAAGGAATACATCATGAATTCTCTTCCCCTATTACTCCACAGCAAAATGGGGTTGTTGAAAGAAAGAATAGAACTATTCAAGAATCAGCAAGAGCCATGATCCATGCTAAGAATCTTCCTATCTACTTCTGGGCTGAAGCCATGAATACTGCTTGTTATGTCCATAATAGAGTTACCTTAAGAAAAGGAACCTCTACCACCCTATATGAGATCTGGAAGGGAAGAAAACCCACTGTCAAATACTTCCATGTGTTTGGTAGTAAGTGTTACATTCTTGCTGATAGAGATCACAGGAGGAAGATGGATCCCAAGAGTGATGAAGGAATCTTTCTGGGCTACTCTACAAACAGTAGAGCCTATAGAGTATTCAACTCAAGAACCAAAATAATAATGGAATCCATAAATGTTGTGGTTAATGATGTTCACAATCAAGCAGATGTCACAGAAGATGTCGGAACATTCTGGGATTTTACAGCAGAAGGTTCTACAAGAGAAGATGATTGCAGTCCCACTATCACAGAAGCTGAGACTGAACCCCCTAACAAGAGTCCTTCTATAAGAATTCAGAAAGATCATCCTAAAGAACTTATTATAGGAGATTTCAACAGTGGAGTTATTACAAGGTCAAGAGAAGTTGTCTCAGACTCTTGTTTTGTGTCAAAAATTGAACCTAAAAATGTCAAGGAAGCATTAACAGATGAGTTCTGGATTAATGCCATGCAGGAAGAACTAGGCCAGTTTGAAAGAAATGAAGTATGGGAGCTGGTACCAAGACCTAAAGGTACTAATGTCATTGGAACTAAATGGGTTTACAAGAACAAGTCAGATGAACTGGGAACTGTTATCAGAAACAAAGCAAGGCTAGTTGCTCAAGGATACACCCAAGTTGAAGGAATTGACTTTGATGAAACCTTTGCTCCTGTTGCCAGACTTGAGTCAATTAGGCTATTGTTAGGGATTGCATGTATTCTGAAATTCAAATTATACCAGATGGATGTGAAGAGTGCTTTCTTGAATGGATATTTGAATGAGGAAGTCTATGTAGAACAACCTAAAGGTTTTGCAGATCCAAACCACCCTGATCATGTATACAAATTAAGAAAAGCTCTTTACGGTCTGAAACAAGCTCCTAGAGCTTGGTATGAGAGACTAACTGAGTTTCTTACTAGCAATGGATACAGGAAAGGAGGGATAGATAAAACTCTTTTTGTTAAAGATGAAGGAGGGAAGATTCTGATAGCTCAAATCTATGTGGATGATATTGTATTTGGTGGGATGTCAGACAAGATGACTAGACATTTTGTTGATCAGATGCAATCTGAATTTGAAATGAGTCTAGTTGGAGAATTAACCTATTTTCTTGGGCTGCAAGTCAAATAGATGGAAGACTCAATCTTTCTCTCTCAGAGCAAGTATGCTAGAAACATTGTCAAAAAGTTTGGAATGGAAAATGCTTCTCACAAAAGGACACCAGCACCTACCCATTTGAAGCTGTCCAAAGATGAAAAGGGAACCAGTGTTGATCAAAGTCTATACAGAAGCATGATAGGAAGTCTGTTGTATCTTACAGCCAGTAGACCTGATATTGCCTTTGCTGTTGGGGTATGTGCTAGGTATCAAGCAGAACCCAAAACCAGCCATATCAATCAAGTCAAGAGGATCCTGAAATATGTGAATGGTACTTGTGAATATGGAATGCTCTACTCTCATGGGTGTGAACCCATTCTCACTGGATATTGTGATGCAGACTGGGCAGGAAGTGCTGATGACAGAAAAAGTACTTCAGGAGGATGTTTCTTCTTGGGTAATAATCTTATTTCATGGTTCAGCAAGAAACAAAATTGTGTGTCCCTGTCCACTGCAGAGGCAGAATACATTGCAGCAGGAAGTAGTTGCTCTTAGCTTGTTTGGATGAAACAGATGTTAACAGAATACAATGTCACACAAGATGTCATGACATTATATTGTGACAATTTAAGTGCCATTAACATTTCAAAGAATCCCATTCAGCATAGCAGGACCAAGCACATTGATATTAGACATCATTACATTAGAGATCTTGTTGAAGATAAAACAATTGTCTTGGAACATGTTGCTACAAACCTTCAACTAGCTGATATTTTCACAAAAGCCTGGATGCAAATCAATTTGAAAATCTAAGAAGCAAACTGGGCATTTGTCTTTGTGAAGGATTATAGCAATTAATTGGGTGTGCGACCAGCACTATTGCTCACTTGAATGTCAAGTATACTCTGCTGATGGTGGTGATGATCATATTGTTGGTAGTGATGGCTGAGGAAGGTAAGGATGCTGATGCCCGGACTAGTAGCTCCAGTGATGTGGAAATGAGTAAGGAGGATACTGAAGATACTGCTGGTTCTGAAGTGTAAATCTTCATCTGTTGTTTGGCTCCTTTTGTGGCTAGAAAGGGGGAGAAGTGAAAGTGATAGATGATGACTTGGTTGTTGCTGGTTGTTGCTGTTAATGTTTCTCTGGATCCTCTTGTCCGGACAAGGGATATTCTGTTACTTTTGGTTCCTTGGATGTACTATGATTAATCAAGCAGGATGTTGTTGGCTGACAGAATTTATTTCTCTGGATCCTTGTTTCTATTGGCTGCTGCGCATACTCTAATCTCTGTTGGTATCATCTATTATTGTTTTAGCCAAAAAAATTCGCCAAAGGGGGAGTTTGTAGATGTTATTGATTGGCTGTATTTTTTGGTAAAACAAATAGTGTCTTTATCATGTCAAACCTGGTGTCATGACATGCATTGTTTTGAAGTTTTTCTTGTGCAGGCTTTTACCTGATGTCAAGACCGATGTCATGACATCCGAAGCTGCTGTGTTTTATTATGTTCTCGTTATGGTTGTTTGATCTGTTAAGACTTTCCGCGCCTCTTTTGGAAACTTTGGATATTGATTTGTTTCAGAACAGCTTTATGCGATGGTTATTCATAGGATCTTTGCTTTATGGAAATGGTCTTAATTAGGTTTAAAACTAATATTGGATCCAAGGCCCAGCTGCTGCAAGGTTATTTATAACAATTGAAGAAGCTGCTGGACGCATGGTTTTTTGGTTTTAGGGTTTGCCGTCCAGAAGTTTGTTGTGTTTTTTTTTTCGTTTTGTGTACTAGCCTTCTTGTAAGCCAAACAATCATCATGATGAATGTCTTGGTCTAGGCGTTTTTATTTTGAGTTGTAAGAAGTACTCAAAGCTTTTAAGCAAGAGTACTATTGTACTTGATCAAAGCTTTTAAGCAAGATCAAGTTGTGTTTTTGAAGAGTGTCTTCTTTTGTCATTCGTCTGTTAGTTCTTCATCACTGCTGTGATTGAGGGGGAGTGAGTAGGATCTCTGGTCTAAGTTGTTTAGATTGAAGTTGCATTGGGTAGATATTAAGTGAAAGGCGTAATATTGAGTTGTATTACCTTGAATTGATATTACTTATAGTGGACTTCCTCCCTGGCTTGGTATGCCCCCAGATGTAGGTGTGTTTGCACCGAACTGGGTTAACAATTTTCCTGTGTTGTTTTCTGTTTACACTTTGTTCATTTGTTTAAAAACATTCAGATAGTGATGTCGTGACATCCTGTAAGACATCGCGTGTCTGAGTCCAGAATTTCATTAATATTAGTTTTTATTTAATTAATTAAATTAGTAATTAGGATTAGTTTTTTAAATTAGTTAACTTTAATTTAGAAATTAGGTTTTAATTATTTAGGCTAATTGATAAGTTAGGTTTAATTTATTTTTTTCAAAATAATTTTTTTTAGGTTTAACCTTTGACTTCAGAACCATAATTCAAGAGGTAGGTGTTGCCCATTAACGGTAGGTAATAATGTCGTTAGGATTTTTAGCCATAAGGATTTTAACCATTAGGTTCTTTTAGGTTTCCCCATCAACCCTAATTTTTCTAACTGGATTTTTATTCGCGATTTTCTCTTCTCACCTATATTCTGTGATTGTCGCATGCCTTTAATTTATTTATTTATTTTCTGCCACTTAAATTCTAGAAAATGTGTATAGGCTTGCAAGGTTTTTTGTAATAGTTTAGGTTTATTTTATGCCTTTATTTTCGGCCTTTTTATTTTTCTGTCCACGGGTTTTTGGCTATGTAATCCCCCACCCGAAGCCTTGTAATAACGTAGGAACTTTTAATTTCTGCCTTTATTTTATATTAACTGCATGGTTAGTAAAGTAGGGAGTGACAATGATTTAATTAATTTAGTTTGCCTAAACTGGAAGATAAAATATTCGAACTGAATCACGTGATTGATGCACCCACACACCTTTAGGGTAATTCCTCTTATGCTGCCTTTCGATTAAAAATAGTCAATCCCCTCGAATACGAGGATACCTTAGCAAATGTTGGCCTCAGTTCATTATCATCATCAAAGATCATAAGTCCCTTCGATATTGCCTAAATGTATATGATCTTGTTCCTTGAGGTTGCCTATGATAAGATGATGATCGTCCCCTTCGAATGCTAAGGTATCCTCATTGGTTGCCTAAATGACTATTATATCCTTCCCAAAGACTTTCTGCCCTCTTTATGGTATGGATAGACTTATGGCGAACGATAATTCCCGATGACCCTTTTCACATCCAATGAATGGACTACCTACCCTTCTTATGGTATGGATAGCCCTTTCAAACGAAAATCTTAAAGAACAAGACAGACAATCTTATGGTAGGTACTCTTAACTGCTCGCTCACAACAAACTTTCAAAAATACTTTTCACACCCCTTTTTCAAATCAATTCAAAAAGGCTACACTTATTTACAAGCTAAAGTCCTTATTCAAATCTTTTCAATTCACACACGACACTCTTTCAAACAAATCAAACAAATCAAAGTGAGCTAAACAATTAAGAGCCCATGGATAACCATGGATGCAAAGGGTGCTTACACCTTCCCTTTGTATAACCTACCCCACGAACTCAAGTCTTTTTAAAAGGTCTTTCCTGTTCTTTTAGCCTTCCCAATTGGATAAAATAAAAGTCGGTGACGACTCTTGCTATCCGCAACATTTTTAAAAAGTCAGTTCTCCCACCGTATTACACACACCAAATTCATCAGTTAGGAGTAGAGGGAATTTGGGAGGATACATATTAAAAGATGTTTCCTACCGTTTTTCAGGAGTAACGTACGAAGGCAGATTTAAAGTCTCCATTTTCTTGGTAAAATTTTCTTTTAAAGTAATTGTAGCTTTACGGTTGGTTCGACTAAGATCATCAGGCATGTAGGTAGTTTCAATGAATTTTTGGAATGCTTGAATTTCTTTGATACGAGTTAAAGTACCTTTCTTGATCTTCTCCTGCACAGAAGTGAAAGCCTTGGTGATATGTTGAGTAAATGCATAAACATTGAAAAACTCGCGGGAATAATACTCATGCCACCACGTGTCGAACTCTTGAGTACAAAGGAAATATGGCTTGAATGCCACAAGAGTAAGTTTTGTTCGACCTAGGTATCTGAATAGATACTTGTTACTATCATCCTTTGAGTGGATCATGTTGTATAGGAGGAGAGCATTCTTCTTGGCAAAAAGAGGCTTCGGCAGAATTTAGATGAGGCCAAACTATCGAGCAACAAGGTTAGGTTGGTAGCTCAATAGAGTGATCTAGTTTTTTAATGGATGAAGTCTTAGTGGTATCAGCTAAGGAGTAAGGAAAGCTTCCCATATGACGGGGAAAGAAACTTCCTATGGGCGAAGGGATCCATGGGTGGATTAAAGTTGTTGCGTTTTGCAAACACCATCACATAGTTGTTGAAGGTTCTGTCCTTCATCACTTAGCGTTAGTTGAGCCAGGTGCGTCCCTTCGATCCTCGTATTCTTGATTTTTTCATCCTCTGCGTTGATACGGTTGAGATAAGGTAAGGATGCTTCGAAGGTGGCATTCAACCACATTTGAAGCAGCCAAAAAGGACTAGCGAGGAGTAAGTTTCCTTTCTTTTTGGGATTCTTAAGGTTAGTAATGACTTCGACCATAGACTCATAGAGGTTGGCCAAAATCATTTCGCTGAGGCAAAGGTCATATCCAGCATGAAGTTGGTTTTCCATGACGAGAAACTTCTTCGTCACTTATAGAAACCTCGAACAGAATACATAGCAAGTTAGCCATAAGGCAAGGAATGCAATGTGCTCTCGATCAGAGACTTTGTCAGACTCCTTGTCATGGTAGTGCTCGATATGATTGGTGAAAGAATCTTTGGAGATGTCGAAATCAATCATATCCCCAGCCATATAAGTTGGGTCGAAGGTTTCACGAGTGGGTTTAAGCCCAGCAAAGGCAGCTACGTCGAAAAGGGTTTGTGTCATCATTCCAAAAGGAAGATGAAATGTATGGTGGGTGCTATCCTATAAATACCGAGAGGAAACTATCATGGATTGGCAATAGGCAAATCCTACCTTCGACAGCTGGATCAAGTCCAAAATACACATGTCTTTCTAGATTTGGGATTTCTTCTTTTCTACTTTTTCTAACCAACCTAAGTAATCACTAGGGTCCCTAAAAATTGGGCATGATCGAAAAACCCTAAAGCCATTATTCATATAATTTAAGTTAATGGTTTCATCCGTCGAAGGATTACCTTATTGATTAGGACGAGGGTTTTTGTCAGTATGCACTTCATATCTAGCCCTAGGCTTCCTAGTGTAGGCTATGGGTTTATATCCACAATAAGTGGGAAAACCTGCTTAAGTTTTACAGGCTCAGCATTTGGATCATATATGGGTCCTAACATCGCATGTGTTTTACCACTGATAGAGATGGAAAGTAATACTTATGATTGATAGATTCGTATTTGTTCTAGTGAAGAACTCACGCACATATTGTTGGTTGCCAATAGCTTGTGGCCTTAGAATCGTGTGAACAGGAGGAAGACCAGAGCTTTTCTTGATTTCTTGTGTCTTTTTTGTTGAATCCTTGCTAATGGTGGTAGATGACGCCATTGTTGCAGCAAATATGGAAGAAAATGGGTTTTTTGATTATGAAGAAGGTGAAAAAAGAAGGGAGTTTGAGTCTGCAGAAATTCAAAAGAGTGGAAAAGTGTTTGAAATGAAACGCAAGAGGTATTTATAGGCTGAGAAGTTGGAGGCGGTTTCACTTCAGTAGTGATAGCTGGATTGTGAGTGGGACACGTGTCGATCGGATAGCTTGCGATGAAACGGTGGCAGCTATAGCTACCCACGATCTCCTAGGAACTAGGAGTGTCATGATCGAAAAAGATGCTCACGTGGGTTCTTTGAAGGACGTTTGAGAATAACGTCATAATGGTTGTGACGTCACAGCAGTTGAAGAGTTTATGGCGTCGAAATGAACATTCAAAAAATGCCTTTTTCTTCAGTATGTCGAAAATGACATTTTTGGGGGGCAATTTGTTAGCCGGAAGTTTTCGACACCAAGGTTGACTTAATGTAATAAGTAAGGAAATAATTATCTTTGACAATTATATGAGCTTTCGACAGGAAAGTATGTTGGAAAGTTCTAGTCAAATTAGTCCTTATGTGAGAGGAAGATGTTGGATAGGACTTAGAAATATTTTTTAAGTTTTAGTACTAAATTCGACGGAAGCAATGTTGAAGTTGCATTCGGAGAAGAGTTTGAATTCAAACAAGGAATAACTATTTTTCATCCTTATCCGGTTTTCAAAAGGAAGACGCGTGGAGACTCAAGAGAAACGGAAGACATACCAAGCGAAACGTGTCACTTTCTGGGAGAAAGACCGTTGATGACAGTTATTTCGACTTAGTATATATAGGGGTCTTAGTATTAGGATTTATGGGTGTTCATTTCTTGTACAAACGTTCATAAATACTCAAAGTACCTTGTGAAATGAGAAAAGAGTTACTGAGAATGTATGTGTAAAACACCATTATTTTTATTTCAATTTACACTTCATTTATATTTCCAACGTTTACTTTTCATTGCATTTTATTTTAGAAAACACTTTTTTATTGCATTCCCTTTACATTTTGTAAGTTATAACCTTTGTGTAACTCGGTGAACTGACTTTTATTTTTATAAGCAACAATGTTGCGGTGAGCATGAGTCGCCACCGACTTTTATTTTGTCCAATGTTAGGAAAGGTAAAAAGTACAGAAAAAGACCTCTTTTAAAAAGAAACGGGCTCGGGGGGTAAGTTATGAAAAGGGAAGGTGTAAGCACCCTTTTCATCCGTAGTTATCTACGGGCTCTTAACTTGCTTAGCTCATGTTTGTTTGTTTTGAGTTGAAAAGGGGCATAAGGACTTTAGCGTAAATGCGTAGCCTTAGTTTTTCGAAATAGTAGTGAAAAGATGTCTTTTATTGAGCTAGGCAAGTTAAGAGAACTACCCTAATTAATTGGTCTTTTTCTATGCTTTTTACGATTCCCAGGATCATCCATACTATATAGAAGTAGGAAATCCTTGTTATATTGGACGTGCGGGTCATCGTAGGGTCATCGAGGTCGTTTGAAGGCAATAGGTAGAGGTACCTTTAGCAAGTTCGAAGGGACAATCATTGTTTCGTAGGCAACTGTTCGAGGGACTAGATCATATTACCGAGGCAACATCGCGGGTCATCGAGGGACTTATGATCTTTACAATGATTTTTAATCGAGGGACTTTGCTAATCGGTACTTCTACATTCGAGGGACACGACCTTATATTCGAAGGCAACCAAGAGGAGAGTACCCTAGAGGTGCAAGTGCGTGCGAGTGGGTTAGATTCGAGTATTTTATCTTGTGGTTAGTGAGCTAACGTTTGATTGATTAGTCTTGCCATACATGCCTAGTTACTAGTAGTTAAATATGTACCGAAAATAAAATGCAGAAGGTAAAATTCCTACGCTATTACATGGCTTCGGGAATCGGGATTACAATTTGCCGGATGGGGGATGAAAAATAATATTACAAACCCACAATAAAATTTAAAGCGTAAATGATATACAAAATTTAAAGAAAAGACTTGTAAATACTCATGCAATAGCCCAATGCCTCAGGGTGTAGTACCTCGCAAAAACAAGAAAATGTTAGCAAAATAATAATGCACACGTGAATAATGAAAAATGCGAACAAATAATGATAAAAAACTTAATAAAAGAAAATCTAAATCAAAACATTTTAAAACCTAAAAAAAGAAAACTAATTAAAATATTTTTGTTTTTTTTATTTATTCTAACATGTTTTTTTGGATTTTTAATAATAGTTAAATAAAAACTAAATCAAATGAATGAGTAAATAATAAAAGAGTGATTCCAAAGAAATGCAATTAGACCATGGACCTAAAATCTAATATAAAACTTAAAATTTCACCTATAATTAAATAGTGAATATTTAAATAAACCTAAATAATCAATTACAACTACACTATAGTAAGACTTAAAAAGTAAAAAAAAAAAAAAAGAGATTAGAGAGAAACAAGTTCTCGTACTGTCAGTTGAATGCAATTGTATCTTTTCCATTTTTTATTTATTTATCAATGTATAATATGAGTATCTAATTTAACAACACCACATGCCAACATTGGAGATTCAGCCACACATAAAAATTGTTCATTCTATCCTCTCTCATTTTACTTTTCAGATCCATAAATCAATTCTCAATCTATACATTCAACACAAACTAAAATCATGAAAACATCACCAAAAAAAAAAAGAAAAAAAGAATGGGTTACCAGTGGCCATAAAGGATTCCGATCAGAAGCGGTGATGCTAGCTTGCGAGTGAACGGCGAGAGCGGCTTGGGGCGGTCATCCGGCGATTGGATCTTCACGCGGTGGTACGATCGGGGTGCATCGCTTCTGATAGCGGCTGAGGTGGTGTCGTACCGCGGCAGTGATGGTCGGCAGCGCTCTATTCGTGGCGCCGTTGATTCGTGGCTAGTCACGTGGTGGCTTTGCAGTGTCGACATCGGCAAACCCCACAGCGGTGTTCAGCTTCTTATTTCCTTTTTGTACGATCTTGCTGTTGATCTTTGTAGTGAACCTGCAAGCCTTACACTCTTACCAACTGGATCATGTAATCTAATTGAAATAAAATGACATTTGCGATTATGTGAGGGCAAATTTTGGGGTATGACAGTTTCCCCTGTTCAATCTTCTTAAACCTGAGGATGTAGATTGGCTTGTTTGCCTATCGTAATTTGAAGGTGGAAGAGGATTGAACACTAAAATACCCAGAAATTTGCCCTTGCTGATGCAGGGACTTATGCCGGAGATGGGCTTAAAGATGCCATCCAGGTGTTGATAGACTGTTATCGGAGGTGGACTTAAAGATGCCACCGATCTTTTGATAATATGAAAGTCAGAGTGTAGTCATACATTAGACTGCATATGAAGATGATGAGTATATGAGAACATCATAATGAATCGTCCGACTTGCTTATCCTCAATCTCCTCTGAATTGTTTTTGAATTGAATTGTTGGCTCCATTGCCGAAGTATTAAGATTAGATCATTGACTCCATTGTCTTGACCACCTCTTGTTACTAAGAATCGGGACTATATTGGTGGCTCCATTGTCGTGACTCAATTGTCATGATCACTTTGACTCCATTGTCGTGATCATTTTGACTCCATTGTCATGATCAATTTGTGACTCCATTGTCGGTGGCTCCATTGCCGGTGATCATTTTGACTCCATTGTCATGATCAATTTGTGACTCCATTATCGGTGGCTCCATTGCCGTGATCATTTTGACTCCATTGTCATGATCAATTTGTGACTCCATTGTCGGTGACTCCATTGTCTTTGTCTTTTTTTTTGAACCAAGTGCCAGGATTATGTCTGTATTGAATGAGTGTCAGGATTAAATCGTTGTCTTGATTGTCTCTGCACTGGATCTAGACGATAATGTTGATTGTGAAATAACCTGAAAAGGCAAAGTTAGTTTTATGCAATGTCATGATGCATGTGATGCATGGTGCAAATGAAGTTCTCAAAATAAATGAGAATTTTGTATGTTGTGTATGTATTTGCCATGATGTATCATGAACAATGTATGAATGCAACATGTTGTCGACGATAACAGTATATTGTAGCATCGTGTGGCGGGGAAAATAAATCCCTGAATGTTGCGGAGAATACAGAGTACAAATCTTCCGTTTTTGGTAGGATACTCAGCTGGGGGTCTTTGACTTCTGCTTGGGGATGGATGCAACTTGAAGGATCTGATCTTGACGTACCCAAACTGGGGATAAGAGAGATGGATAATCCTCCGATGTACTATCTGACCAAGTTTCAGCAGTGAGTGCCAACTTTACTAGGGATAGTGAGTTTGAATAAACCCTATTGGAGAAGAGGATTATATCGGGGAACTTATATTGTTGGAGACGTAACTCCGTTGGGGAATTTGGTCTCTGTTGGGAAGAGAATATTGGAAGGTAGCTTCTTGAGGATTGCTCTGTGGGGATATTTTTTGTGAAAACAACTATGTGGGGAAGATTCCCTGAGATTTCAATTTTTCATTGCCCCTGTGTCTTCAAATATTTCGTCACTTGCTGTTTGAACAACATTTTCCTCACCAAAAGTGGCCCTTTGCATGTGGGAGTCTATATGCCCCTGGGATCGGTAGTCTGATATACCTGATACTTGAGATTACTGGAATTAGGACTTCGAAGGAGATACTGATCCTGCTGCTAGTAGCTAAATAGCTTTTGCTGAGATTTGTGACTAATGCAACATGCCTCAAGTGATAGGCTTGCCTCTCTGACTGTTTAGTGCCTTTGAGAGATTCTCTGAATCTTGACTTGATTGCCCCTTGTATATACAAGCTTTTGACCGACTGAGTCAGGCGTACGAGACGCCTCTGCAGCTTTATCTGCCGGGGGGATTTTCTGAGATTCGTGCTATCATAAGCAACATGCCCCTGTATCATGAACTTAGGAATCATGCCCCTGATTGATCAGGGTTGGAGGTAATTTCAACTGTGCTTGGGTGAATGCCCCTGATTGCTCAGCGCTTCTGAGAGATTCTTCGAATCTTGACCTGATTGCCCCAGATATCTGAGCGCTTACTTAACGGAGTATTTCGACTGCTTTTTTTTTCTGAGGGTGATCAAAATTTGAGATATTCTTTCTTGAACTCAACAGACTTTTGAAGACAACTTTCCCCTTGAGAGGATTGGACTTTTCATCTGCAGTTCATGATGGAAGCTTTCCTGGTGTCATGTACTTTTTCATATGCAAGAATGTTTATTATGAGATATATAATTCTAATGCAAAGTTCATGTTTGTCTTGAAGTTTAAAAAAGAAATTTTTGAAAGGATGTCAAAACATCGATTTTTTTGTGTGAAAGGTGGTGTGATACCAACTCAAGCGTTTTAGCAGAACTCCTAGGAGTCAGTTTACCGTATTCTCGTTATAGTATGCTTTCGAATTAACCCTGCTTCAATTAGGACTTTTGAGGGTTGTAACGTGGCCAGGTTCACGGTTTTTAGAAAAAAGGATTTTTTAGGCTCAAAATTTTATTCGTGCCCACCCCCTTCGTGATGTTCTCCAACCTAAGTTCAGTTAACTCAATGCGAGCATTCATCCTTCAAGAGGAGTTTGAGACGATTAAGGAATCGATGAGGATTTTTAATAATAGTTAAATAAAAACTAAATCAAATGAATGAGTAAATAATAAAAGAGTGATTCCAAAGAAATGCAATTAGACCATGGACCTAAAATCTAATATAAAACTTAAAATTTCACCTATAATTAAATAGTGAATATTTAAATAAACCTAAATAATCAATTACAACTACACTATAGGAAGAATTAAAAAGTAAAAAAAAAAGAGATTAGAGAGAAACAAGTTCTCGTACTGTCAGTTGAATGCAATTGTATCTTTTCCATTTTTTATTTATTTATCAATGTATAATATGAGTATCTAATTTAACAACACCACATGCCAACATTGGAGATTCAGCCACACATAAAAATTGTTCATTCTATCCTCTCTCATTTTACTTTTCAGATCCATAAATCAATTCTCAATCTATACATTCAACACAAACTAAAATCATGAAAACATCACCAAAAAAAAAAAGAAAAAAAGAATGGGTTACCAGTGGCCATAAAGGATTCCGATCAGAAGCGGTGATGCTAGCTTGCGAGTGAACGGCGAGAGCGGCTTGGGGCGGTCATCCGGCGATTGGATCTTCACGCGGTGGTACGATCGGGGTGCATCGCTTCTGATAGCGGCTGAGGTGGTGTCGTACCGCGGCAGTGATGGTCGGCAGCGCTCTATTCGTGGCGCCGTTGATTCGTGGCTAGTCACGTGGTGGCTTTGCAGTGTCGACATCGGCAAACCCCACAGCGGTGTTCAGCTTCTTATTTCCTTTTTGTCCGATCTTGCTGTTGATCTTTGTAGTGAACCTGCAAGCCTTACACTCTTACCAACTGGATCATGTAATCTAATTGAAATAAAATGACATTTGCGATTATGTGAGGGCAAATTTTGGGGTATGACAGTTTCCCCTGTTCAATCTTCTTAAACCTGAGGATGTAGATTGGCTTGTTTGCCTATCGTAATTTGAAGGTGGAAGAGGATTGAACACTAAAATACCCAGAAATTTGCCCTTGCTGATGCAGGGACTTATGCCGGAGATGGGCTTAAAGATGCCATCCAGGTGTTGATAGACTGTTATCGGAGGTGGACTTAAAGATGCCACCGATCTTTTGATAATATGAAAGTCAGAGTGTAGTCATACATTAGACTGCATATGAAGATGATGAGTATATGAGAACATCATAATGAATCGTCCGACTTGCTTATCCTCAATCTCCTCTGAATTGTTTTTGAATTGAATTGTTGGCTCCATTGCCGAAGTATTAAGATTAGATCATTGACTCCATTGTCTTGACCACCTCTTGTTACTAAGAATCGGGACTATATTGGTGGCTCCATTGTCGTGACTCAATTGTCATGATCACTTTGACTCCATTGTCGTGATCATTTTGACTCCATTGTCATGATCAATTTGTGACTCCATTGTCGGTGGCTCCATTGCCGGTGATCATTTTGACTCCATTGTCATGATCAATTTGTGACTCCATTATCGGTGGCTCCATTGCCGTGATCATTTTGACTCCATTGTCATGATCAATTTGTGACTCCATTGTCGGTGACTCCATTGTCTTTGTCTTTTTTTTTGAACCAAGTGCCAGGATTATGTCTGTATTGAATGAGTGTCAGGATTAAATCGTTGTCTTGATTGTCTCTGCACTGGATCTAGACGATAATGTTGATTGTGAAATAACCTGAAAAGGCAAAGTTAGTTTTATGCAATGTCATGATGCATGTGATGCATGGTGCAAATGAAGTTCTCAAAATAAATGAGAATTTTGTATGTTGTGTATGTATTTGCCATGATGTATCATGAACAATGTATGAATGCAACATGTTGTCGACGATAACAGTATATTGTAGCATCGTGTGGCGGGGAAAATAAATCCCTGAATGTTGCGGAGAATACAGAGTACAAATCTTCCGTTTTTGGTAGGATACTCAGCTGGGGGTCTTTGACTTCTGCTTGGGGATGGATGCAACTTGAAGGATCTGATCTTGACGTACCCAAACTGGGGATAAGAGAGATGGATAATCCTCCGATGTACTATCTGACCAAGTTTCAGCAGTGAGTGCCAACTTTACTAGGGATAGTGAGTTTGAATAAACCCTATTGGAGAAGAGGATTATATCGGGGAACTTATATTGTTGGAGACGTAACTCCGTTGGGGAATTTGGTCTCTGTTGGGAAGAGAATATTGGAAGGTAGCTTCTTGAGGATTGCTCTGTGGGGATATTTTTTGTGAAAACAACTATGTGGGGAAGATTCCCTGAGATTTCAATTTTTCATTGCCCCTGTGTCTTCAAATATTTCGTCACTTGCTGTTTGAACAACATTTTCCTCACCAAAAGTGGCCCTTTGCATGTGGGAGTCTATATGCCCCTGGGATCGGTAGTCTGATATACCTGATACTTGAGATTACTGGAATTAGGACTTCGAAGGAGATACTGATCCTGCTGCTAGTAGCTAAATAGCTTTTGCTGAGATTTGTGACTAATGCAACATGCCTCAAGTGATAGGCTTGCCTCTCTGACTGTTTAGTGCCTTTGAGAGATTCTCTGAATCTTGACTTGATTGCCCCTTGTATATACAAGCTTTTGACCGACTGAGTCAGGCGTACGAGACGCCTCTGCAGCTTTATCTGCCGGGGGGATTTTCTGAGATTCGTGCTATCATAAGCAACATGCCCCTGTATCATGAACTTAGGAATCATGCCCCTGATTGATCAGGGTTGGAGGTAATTTCAACTGTGCTTGGGTGAATGCCCCTGATTGCTCAGCGCTTCTGAGAGATTCTTCGAATCTTGACCTGATTGCCCCAGATATCTGAGCGCTTACTTAACGGAGTATTTCGACTGCTTTTTTTTTCTGAGGGTGATCAAAATTTGAGATATTCTTTCTTGAACTCAACAGACTTTTGAAGACAACTTTCCCCTTGAGAGGATTGGACTTTTCATCTGCAATTCATGATGGAAGCTTTCCTGGTGTCATGTACTTTTTCATATGCAAGAATGTTTATTATGAGATATATAATTCTAATGCAAAGTTCATGTTTGTCTTGAAGTTTAAAAAAGAAATTTTTGAAAGGATGTCAAAACATCGATTTTTTTGTGTGAAAGGTGGTGTGATACCAACTCAAGCGTTTTAGCAGAACTCCTAGGAGTCAGTTTACCGTATTCTCGTTATAGTATGCTTTCGAATTAACCCTGCTTCAATTAGGACTTTTGAGGGTTGTAACGTGGCCAGGTTCACGGTTTTTAGAAAAAAGGATTTTTTAGGCTCAAAATTTTATTCGTGCCCACCCCCTTCGTGATGTTCTCCAACCTAAGTTCAGTTAACTCAATGCGAGCATTCATCCTTCAAGAGGAGTTTGAGACGATTAAGGAATCGATGAGGATTTTTAATAATAGTTAAATAAAAACTAAATCAAATGAATGAGTAAATAATAAAAGAGTGATTCCAAAGAAATGCAATTAGACCATGGACCTAAAATCTAATATAAAACTTAAAATTTCACCTATAATTAAATAGTGAATATTTAAATAAACCTAAATAATCAATTACAACTACACTATAGGAAGAATTAAAAAGTAAAAAAAAAAAGAGATTAGAGAGAAACAAGTTCTCGTACTGTCAGTTGAATGCAATTGTATCTTTTCCATTTTTTATTTATTTATCAATGTATAATATGAGTATCTAATTTAACAACACCACATGCCAACATTGGAGATTCAGCCACACATAAAAATTGTTCATTCTATCCTCTCTCATTTTACTTTTCAGATCCATAAATCAATTCTCAATCTATACATTCAACACAAACTAAAATCATGAAAACATCACCAAAAAAAAAAGAAAAAAAGAATGGGTTACCAGTGGCCATAAAGGATTCCGATCAGAAGCGGTGATGCTAGCTTGCGAGTGAACGGCGAGAGCGGCTTGGGGCGGTCATCCGGCGATTGGATCTTCACGCGGTGGTACGATCGGGGTGCATCGCTTCTGATAGCGGCTGAGGTGGTGTCGTACCGCGGCAGTGATGGTCGGCAGCGCTCTATTCGTGGCGCCGTTGATTCGTGGCTAGTCACGTGGTGGCTTTGCAGTGTCGACATCGGCAAACCCCACAGCGGTGTTCAGCTTCTTATTTCCTTTTTGTCCGATCTTGCTGTTGATCTTTGTAGTGAACCTGCAAGCCTTACACTCTTACCAACTGGATCATGTAATCTAATTGAAATAAAATGACATTTGCGATTATGTGAGGGCAAATTTTGGGGTATGACAGTTTCCCCTGTTCAATCTTCTTAAACCTGAGGATGTAGATTGGCTTGTTTGCCTATCGTAATTTGAAGGTGGAAGAGGATTGAACACTAAAATACCCAGAAATTTGCCCTTGCTGATGCAGGGACTTATGCCGGAGATGGGCTTAAAGATGCCATCCAGGTGTTGATAGACTGTTATCGGAGGTGGACTTAAAGATGCCACCGATCTTTTGATAATATGAAAGTCAGAGTGTAGTCATACATTAGACTGCATATGAAGATGATGAGTATATGAGAACATCATAATGAATCGTCCGACTTGCTTATCCTCAATCTCCTCTGAATTGTTTTTGAATTGAATTGTTGGCTCCATTGCCGAAGTATTAAGATTAGATCATTGACTCCATTGTCTTGACCACCTCTTGTTACTAAGAATCGGGACTATATTGGTGGCTCCATTGTCGTGACTCAATTGTCATGATCACTTTGACTCCATTGTCGTGATCATTTTGACTCCATTGTCATGATCAATTTGTGACTCCATTGTCGGTGGCTCCATTGCCGGTGATCATTTTGACTCCATTGTCATGATCAATTTGTGACTCCATTATCGGTGGCTCCATTGCCGTGATCATTTTGACTCCATTGTCATGATCAATTTGTGACTCCATTGTCGGTGACTCCATTGTCTTTGTCTTTTTTTTTGAACCAAGTGCCAGGATTATGTCTGTATTGAATGAGTGTCAGGATTAAATCGTTGTCTTGATTGTCTCTGCACTGGATCTAGACGATAATGTTGATTGTGAAATAACCTGAAAAGGCAAAGTTAGTTTTATGCAATGTCATGATGCATGTGATGCATGGTGCAAATGAAGTTCTCAAAATAAATGAGAATTTTGTATGTTGTGTATGTATTTGCCATGATGTATCATGAACAATGTATGAATGCAACATGTTGTCGACGATAACAGTATATTGTAGCATCGTGTGGCGGGGAAAATAAATCCCTGAATGTTGCGGAGAATACAGAGTACAAATCTTCCGTTTTTGGTAGGATACTCAGCTGGGGGTCTTTGACTTCTGCTTGGGGATGGATGCAACTTGAAGGATCTGATCTTGACGTACCCAAACTGGGGATAAGAGAGATGGATAATCCTCCGATGTACTATCTGACCAAGTTTCAGCAGTGAGTGCCAACTTTACTAGGGATAGTGAGTTTGAATAAACCCTATTGGAGAAGAGGATTATATCGGGGAACTTATATTGTTGGAGACGTAACTCCGTTGGGGAATTTGGTCTCTGTTGGGAAGAGAATATTGGAAGGTAGCTTCTTGAGGATTGCTCTGTGGGGATATTTTTTGTGAAAACAACTATGTGGGGAAGATTCCCTGAGATTTCAATTTTTCATTGCCCCTGTGTCTTCAAATATTTCGTCACTTGCTGTTTGAACAACATTTTCCTAACCAAAATTGGCCCTTTGCATGTGGGAGTCTATATGCCCCTGGGATCGGTAGTCTGATATACCTGATACTTGAGATTACTGGAATTAGGACTTCGAAGGAGATACTGATCCTGCTGCTAGTAGCTAAATAGCTTTTGCTGAGATTTGTGACTAATGCAACATGCCTCAAGTGATAGGCTTGCCTCTCTGACTGTTTAGTGCCTTTGAGAGATTCTCTGAATCTTGACTTGATTGCCCCTTGTATATACAAGCTTTTGACCGACTGAGTCAGGCGTACGAGACGCCTCTGCAGCTTTATCTGCCGGGGGGATTTTCTGAGATTCGTGCTATCATAAGCAACATGCCCCTGTATCATGAACTTAGGAATCATGCCCCTGATTGATCAGGGTTGGAGGTAATTTCAACTGTGCTTGGGTGAATGCCCCTGATTGCTCAGCGCTTCTGAGAGATTCTTCGAATCTTGACCTGATTGCCCCAGATATCTGAGCGCTTACTTAACGGAGTATTTCGACTGCTTTTTTTTTCTGAGGGTGATCAAAATTTGAGATATTCTTTCTTGAACTCAACAGACTTTTGAAGACAACTTTCCCCTTGAGAGGATTGGACTTTTCATCTGCAGTTCATGATGGAAGCTTTCCTGGTGTCATGTACTTTTTCATATGCAAGAATGTTTATTATGAGATATATAATTCTAATGCAAAGTTCATGTTTGTCTTGAAGTTTAAAAAAGAAATTTTTGAAAGGATGTCAAAACATCGATTTTTTTTGTGTGAAAGGTGGTGTGATACCAACTCAAGCGTTTTAGCAGAACTCCTAGGAGTCAGTTTACCGTATTCTCGTTATAGTATGCTTTCGAATTAACCCTGCTTCAATTAGGACTTTTGAGGGTTGTAACGTGGCCAGGTTCACGGTTTTTAGAAAAAAGGATTTTTTAGGCTCAAAATTTTATTCGTGCCCACCCCCTTCGTGATGTTCTCCAACCTAAGTTCAGTTAACTCGATGCGAGCATTCATCCTTCAAGAGGAGTTTGAGACGATTAAGGAATCGATGAGGATTTTTAATAGTAGTTAAATAAAAACTAAATCAAATGAATGAGTAAATAATAAAAGAGTGATTCCAAAGAAATGCAATTAGACCATGGACCTAAAATCTAATATAAAACTTAAAATTTCACCTATAATTAAATAGTGAATATTTAAATAAACCTAAATAATCAATTACAACTACACTATAGGAAGAATTAAAAAGTAAAAAAAAAAGAGATTAGAGAGAAACAAGTTCTCGTACTGTCAGTTGAATGCAATTGTATCTTTTCCATTTTTTATTTATTTATCAATGTATAATATGAGTATCTAATTTAACAACACCACATGCCAACATTGGAGATTCAGCCACACATAAAAATTGTTCATTCTATCCTCTCTCATTTTACTTTTCAGATCCATAAATCAATTCTCAATCTATACATTCAACACAAACTAAAATCATGAAAACATCACCAAAAAAAAAAAGAAAAAAAGAATGGGTTACCAGTGGCCATAAAGGATTCCGATCAGAAGCGGTGATGCTAGCTTGCGAGTGAACGGCGAGAGCGGCTTGGGGCGGTCATCCGGCGATTGGATCTTCACGCGGTGGTACGATCGGGGTGCATCGCTTCTGATAGCGGCTGAGGTGGTGTCGTACCGCGGCAGTGATGGTCGGCAGCGCTCTATTCGTGGCGCCGTTGATTCGTGGCTAGTCACGTGGTGGCTTTGCAGTGTCGACATCGGCAAACCCCACAGCGGTGTTCAGCTTCTTATTTCCTTTTTGTCTGATCTTGCTGTTGATCTTTGTAGTGAACCTGCAAGCCTTACACTCTTACCAACTGGATCATGTAATCTAATTGAAATAAAATGACATTTGCGATTATGTGAGGGCAAATTTTGGGGTATGACAGTTTCCCCTGTTCAATCTTCTTAAACCTGAGGATGTAGATTGGCTTGTTTGCCTATCGTAATTTGAAGGTGGAAGAGGATTGAACACTAAAATACCCAGAAATTTGCCCTTGCTGATGCAGGGACTTATGCCGGAGATGGGCTTAAAGATGCCATCCAGGTGTTGATAGACTGTTATCGGAGGTGGACTTAAAGATGCCACCGATCTTTTGATAATATGAAAGTCAGAGTGTAGTCATACATTAGACTGCATATGAAGATGATGAGTATATGAGAACATCATAATGAATCGTCCGACTTGCTTATCCTCAATCTCCTCTGAATTGTTTTTGAATTGAATTGTTGGCTCCATTGCCGAAGTATTAAGATTAGATCATTGACTCCATTGTCTTGACCACCTCTTGTTACTAAGAATCGGGACTATATTGGTGGCTCCATTGTCGTGACTCAATTGTCATGATCACTTTGACTCCATTGTCGTGATCATTTTGACTCCATTGTCATGATCAATTTGTGACTCCATTGTCGGTGGCTCCATTGCCGGTGATCATTTTGACTCCATTGTCATGATCAATTTGTGACTCCATTATCGGTGGCTCCATTGCCGTGATCATTTTGACTCCATTGTCATGATCAATTTGTGACTCCATTGTCGGTGACTCCATTGTCTTTGTCTTTTTTTTTGAACCAAGTGCCAGGATTATGTCTGTATTGAATGAGTGTCAGGATTAAATCGTTGTCTTGATTGTCTCTGCACTGGATCTAGACGATAATGTTGATTGTGAAATAACCTGAAAAGGCAAAGTTAGTTTTATGCAATGTCATGATGCATGTGATGCATGGTGCAAATAAAGTTCTCAAAATAAATGAGAATTTTGTATGTTGTGTATGTATTTGCCATGATGTATCATGAACAATGTATGAATGCAACATGTTGTCGACGATAACAGTATATTGTAGCATCGTGTGGCGGGGAAAATAAATCCCTGAATGTTGCGGAGAATACAGAGTACAAATCTTCCGTTTTTGGTAGGATACTCAGCTGAGGGTCTTTGACTTCTGCTTGGGGATGGATGCAACTTGAAGGATCTGATCTTGACGTACCCAAACTGGGGATAAGAGAGATGGATAATCCTCCGATGTACTATCTGACCAAGTTTCAGCAGTGAGTGCCAACTTTACTAGGGATAGTGAGTTTGAATAAACCCTATTGGAGAAGAGGATTATATCGGGGAACTTATATTGTTGGAGACGTAACTCCGTTGGGGAATTTGGTCTCTGTTGGGAAGAGAATATTGGAAGGTAGCTTCTTGAGGATTGCTCTGTGGGGATATTTTTTGTGAAAACAACTATGTGGGGAAGATTCCCTGAGATTTCAATTTTTCATTGCCCCTGTGTCTTCAAATATTTCGTCACTTGCTGTTTGAACAACATTTTCCTAACCAAAAGTGGCCCTTTGCATGTGGGAGTCTATATGCCCCTGGGATCGGTAGTCTGATATACCTGATACTTGAGATTACTGGAATTAGGACTTCGAAGGAGATACTGATCCTGCTGCTAGTAGCTAAATAGCTTTTGCTGAGATTTGTGACTAATGCAACATGCCTCAAGTGATAGGCTTGCCTCTCTGACTGTTTAGTGCCTTTGAGAGATTCTCTGAATCTTGACTTGATTGCCCCTTGTATATACAAGCTTTTGACCGACTGAGTCAGGCGTACGAGACGCCTCTGCAGCTTTATCTGCCGGGGGGATTTTCTGAGATTCGTGCTATCATAAGCAACATGCCCCTGTATCATGAACTTAGGAATCATGCCCCTGATTGATCAGGGTTGGAGGTAATTTCAACTGTGCTTGGGTGAATGCCCCTGATTGCTCAGCGCTTCTGAGAGATTCTTCGAATCTTGACCTGATTGCCCCAGATATCTGAGCGCTTACTTAACGGAGTATTTCGACTGCTTTTTTTTTCTGAGGGTGATCAAAATTTGAGATATTCTTTCTTGAACTCAACAGACTTTTGAAGACAACTTTCCCCTTGAGAGGATTGGACTTTTCATCTGCAGTTCATGATGGAAGCTTTCCTGGTGTCATGTACTTTTTCATATGCAAGAATGTTTATTATGAGATATATAATTCTAATGCAAAGTTCATGTTTGTCTTGAAGTTTAAAAAAGAAATTTTTGAAAGGATGTCAAAACATCGATTTTTTTTGTGTGAAAGGTGGTGTGATACCAACTCAAGCGTTTTAGCAGAACTCCTAGGAGTCAGTTTACCGTATTCTCGTTATAGTATGCTTTCGAATTAACCCTGCTTCAATTAGGACTTTTGAGGGTTGTAACGTGGCCAGGTTCACGGTTTTTAGAAAAAAGGATTTTTTAGGCTCAAAATTTTATTCGTGCCCACCCCCTTCGTGATGTTCTCCAACCTAAGTTCAGTTAACTCGATGCGAGCATTCATCCTTCAAGAGGAGTTTGAGACGATTAAGGAATCGATGAGGATTTTTAATAATAGTTAAATAAAAACTAAATCAAATGAATGAGTAAATAATAAAAGAGTGATTCCAAAGAAATGCAATTAGACCATGGACCTAAAATCTAATATAAAACTTAAAATTTCACCTATAATTAAATAGTGAATATTTAAATAAACCTAAATAATCAATTACAACTACACTATAGGAAGAATTAAAAAGTAAAAAAAAAAGAGATTAGAGAGAAACAAGTTCTCGTACTGTCAGTTGAATGCAATTGTATCTTTTCCATTTTTTATTTATTTATCAATGTATAATATGAGTATCTAATTTAACAACACCACATGCCAACATTGGAGATTCAGCCACACATAAAAATTGTTCATTCTATCCTCTCTCATTTTACTTTTCAGATCCATAAATCAATTCTCAATCTATACATTCAACACAAACTAAAATCATGAAAACATCACCAAAAAAAAAAAAAGAAAAAAAGAATGGGTTACCAGTGGCCATAAAGGATTCCGATCAGAAGCGGTGATGCTAGCTTGCGAGTGAACGGCGAGAGCGGCTTGGGGCGGTCATCCGGCGATTGGATCTTCACGCGGTGGTACGATCGGGGTGCATCGCTTCTGATAGCGGCTGAGGTGGTGTCGTACCGCGGCAGTGATGGTCGGCAGCGCTCTATTCGTGGCGCCGTTGATTCGTGGCTAGTCACGTGGTGGCTTTGCAGTGTCGACATCGGCAAACCCCACAGCGGTGTTCAGCTTCTTATTTCCTTTTTGTCCGATCTTGCTGTTGATCTTTGTAGTGAACCTGCAAGCCTTACACTCTTACCAACTGGATCATGTAATCTAATTGAAATAAAATGACATTTGCGATTATGTGAGGGCAAATTTTGGGGTATGACACTTTGTCAAAACAAACAAACCTTTAAGTCATGAACATTGTCAAAGTGTTCAACATTCGAGGAAATAGAATCTAAACAAAATGCACATGTCCTATGATTCACCGGTTAATCCTACAAGTTAACCATTTCGTTGGAGATCAGAGGTTGTTTACCAATTTTTACGGTAAACACCTATGTAAAATAGATATTTCAAATTAATAAAGAGTATGCAAAATCTTTTCCAAAATAATTAAGGGAATTACTTTTCCAACTCTAAGCATTGCTTCCACTCTAGTGAAAAACATAAAATATCATTAGAATCCATAAATGTATTACTGGATGCACTCTGAATACACCAAATTCACGCGTAAGCAAACTATACTCTTATTTTATTATAAAAATAGTCCAAAAATATACTTCTGAATTAATCTAGAAGTATGTGTCTATATTCCATCCATCCATTTTCTACTTCAAAAAGCAATCAATGGAACACTAGTATCAGCATATCCGCTATGACACATAAATATTACAACGAGTTTGACTTAATGCCTTCTTTCTCTATAAATATTCATCCTATGATTCACCGGTTGATCCTGCAAGTTAACCATTTCGTTGGAGATCGGAGGTTGTTTACCAATTTTTACAGTAAACACCAATGTAAAATAGATATTTCAAACTAATAAAGAGTATGCAAAATCTTTTCCAAAATAATTAAGGGAATTACTTTTCCAACTCTAAGCATTGCTTCCACTTTAGTGAAAAACTTAAAATATCATTAGAATCCAGAAATGTATTTCTTAACGCACCCTGAATACACCAAATTCATGCGTAAGCAAACTACACTCTTATTTTATAAAAAAAAGTCCAAAAATATACTTCTGAATTAATCTAGAAGTATGCGTCTATATCCCATCCATCCAATTTCTACTTCAAAAAGCAATCAATGGAACACCAGTATATACATATCCGCTATGACACGTAAACATTACAAAGAGTTTGACTTAATGCCTTCTTTCTCTATAAATATTCGTCCATTACATCCAAACATATTTACTTTCATATTTTTTAACTAGCAGAAGATCCATGCGTCCGCACGGGTAAATCAAATCTTAAGATGAATAATGTATTACAATCATAAAAAAAGAAGTTTAAAAATTCGAATGAAGAATGTTTATTTAAGATTCACAAAACATAATATAGATGAAATGAATTATATATAGTAGATGTAAAAAAAAATCGAAATGCAATAGTCATTCATATTTTAGGTCATTCGATAAGGCTAGGTTGTTGATGATATACAATTGTTATTATAAAATCACTAATAACTGGAAATATTTTAAAATAAATATGTAAAAAATCACCAACATGATAATTCAAATATGTTTAATAACGATAAATATTTATAAATATAATTAATAACTATAAACATTTATAAATTTTTGTTGATTACAAAAAATATTGTGGCGATAGTGACCGTGAAATAATGATAGATTTTAATTATTAAAAATAAAACATAGATTAAAATTAAAAAATACACTAACTAATATCTTTAATAATAATAAATTAATAAAAATAATTAAATTTGTCTTTAAAACAAATATTTTCACTCATATTTATATTTATATAAATGTAAAGTTAGCCATATATAATTAAAAATAATTTTTAAAATAAAATTATATATATATATATATATATATATATATATATATATATATATATATATATATATATATATATATGGTTGGAAGTGAAATGGTTGGACATAAAAATGGTTAGGACTTTTCACATATATAAGTGACATTGAATGGAAAATGAGTGATATTGAGTTTATGTTTAAATTAACACAAAAAATGAGTGTGATAATAAAATTATATATATATATATATATATATATATATATATATATATATATATATATATATATATATATATATATATATATATATATATATATATATATATATATATATATATATATATATATATATGGTTGCAAGTGAAATGGTTGGACATAAAAATGGTTAGGACTTTTCACATATATAAGTGACATTGAATGAAAAATGAGTGATATTGAGTTTATGTTTAAATTAACACAAAAAATGAGTGTGATATAATAGAGAATATTGAGTTGATATTGAAATTATAACTCTTAAATAAAAATATTTGTTAATTAATATATAATAGATATTATAATAATAGTGACTTAATAAAAATTTAATTTTCTCATTGATTATCGAATATTATTTATTTTAGTAAAATAAATTTACAATTATACTAAAATTAATAAGTTTCTCTAGTGACAATAAACAAATAAAATTGATTAAATAAATTAAAAACAAAAACATTTAAACTCGCATTTATATAAGCGCGTTTATATAAATGTAAACTTAAAAATATATAATTAAATATAATCATTACAATAAAATTTAATTAAAATATGACAAAATGGATGATGTGAAAAGTATTTTTATATTGTCAACTAATCGCCATCATGTATCCTATTAAATTACTATTTTATTTTTAAAAAAAAAAATTAATGACATGACAGATCGATAACTTTTTGTTAAATGACAGTATAAAACTATTTTACACTGTCAGTGTATATCCATTAAACCCTTAAAATATTTAAAAAATAATTTAATTTTTTAAATATTAATAAATACGTATTTATTAATCTTTAATTTACCAACAAAAATTTAAATCATTTCATTTTTGAACTTTATCTCCATACGACCATATTTTAAATTAAAAAACCATTTTAAATCATTTCATTTTTTATTTCATGTAAGAAAATTAATACATTTATTAGTTTGCTTCTAATTTTCTCTTAAATAACAAATAACATTGGGTTGGGGTTTGAATGTATCCACTATCCACTACCATTCCAATGTAATGTTGGTAAGGAACAAAACTTAGAAATACAATTAACTTCTAATTTTCTCTTAATAACGTTGGGTTGAGGTTTGAATGTATCCACTATCATTCCAATATAATGTTGGTGAGGAACAAAAATTAGAAAAACAATTAACGTTATTTTTTATTTAAGAAAAATTTGAAGCAAATTAATAAATGTATCAATTTTTTTTACATTAAATAAATAAAAATCACTGTCACATTTAAAAATGTGAAAGTAAATATGTTTGGTTGTAATGGAGTGAGAGGAAGACTTATAGAGAAAGAAGGCAATAAATCAAATAAGAACTCAAGAAAAATATCAACCCAATACAATGAATCGTTACTGTGTATTTTCTACAAGTTGTAGCATAAAGTCACCCAATATATAAAAAAAATAATAAATTCTATAAATACAAAACAAAGTCCTCTCATGTTAATGTGTATAAGGTGTTATATCCTTAGGGAATCACGTATAACCCAATCACCTCAAAGTCAATGGTTCGAAAGCAAAATTAAGACCCTAACAAAATTAAAGAAAGTTAAGAAAATAAAGATAAAAAATAATTTTTGATTTTATTAATTGATTCAAAATAATACATTACACTCAAATATATAAAACTCTTAATACACCATAACCATTCATGTTGTACAATCTTAAAACTTAGGAAACTTCTAGAATATGATAATATTTAAAAACACAGATTAAAATAACTACTTAACAATATTAAATAAACTATCAGAAATGTTATTTTTACACCAAACCATACACTTACACCGTATGTATGGACACACCTTTTATGTACGGACGATTACTATTCATGTACGGACGAAGCTGTTCACGTTACTATTCATGAACAGTATTTCATCAAATTTGGTTAATACAATGTAGAAACTTAGTTAATGCAGTAATGAAGTTGGTTAATGCAACATCCAAGTATTAAAAATAATTTTTAGCAGTCATCAAACTTGGTTAATGCAGTTTAAAAACTTGGTTAATGCAGTAATGAAGTTGGTTAATGCACATCCAAGTATTAAAAATAAATGCCCGTACATGAATAGTATTCGTCCGTACATGAACAATGTCGTCCGTACATGAACAGTGTCGTCCGTACATACGGTGTAGGTGTATGATTTGGTGTAAGAATAACATTTTTGATAAACTATCTATTATTGTCACGGGGTCCACTTGAACTTTGTCCTTAAGGTTCTAGAATATGATCATATTCAAAAACACATATTAAAATAACTACATAATAACACTAAATAAACTATCTATCACTAATAACAAATTATTGGTGTCTTACACAATTCATGATTAGGTTCTAGGAAAAGAGGATGTATGTTAAACCAAAATATGCAACAATTGTTCCAATTCGAGACCTTTTTTTTGAAATTAAGTTTAATTTTTATTTTGGTCCCTTAACTTAATTTAATGTTTCACTTTAGTTCTTTAATTAAAAAAAATGTTACATTATAGTCCCTTCAAACTATTCCATTAACCTAATTAGTCCCTTCAATTAAATTTTTTAAGAAAAACGTTAATCAAAACATACGTGGCAGTTCAGTTCTGATGGGTTTTTAATGACTGATACGGGATGTGACAAAAATAACTTATCTTTCATTTATACGTTGACAACGTGATGAAATAGTAGCGCCTAAAAGGTCTTGTAACGAGGGCATATCTAGGATCAAATATTTAATAGCATCTTTGGCATCAATGCAAGCTTTAATTTCGATTTTGCTATCAGATACAATCATTGCAACATGATGACCAATCAGAAACAATGTATGACCACGAAGAAAATGATTTTTGGAAAGGCTATTGTCTATGAATGGTTTTGTGGCCCAGGAAAGTTTTATCGGACCCCATGGTGGGCACCAAATATTCTTGCAAAGAACACCATTGTACCTATGTGAGACTAGTTAAGGCTTATTTTTAGCCTCGTTGGCAAGGGCAGGTGAGGATCTTTTATGGAGATTATGGTGTATGAATGATTTGTCCATTCCTTCTTGCGAGGTTCTCTTTTATAGTGCTAGCTCTTTGGACATAGGAATCAATCCTCGTCAATTGGAATAATGAGCATTGAACCATATTTATGAGGGATGTCCAAATGTTGGAAACGTCTCATAATCATGGTCAATACGCTAATTATCATACATTAAAGAGCCTTAAATAGCGTGTTGTCGGAGTTGATATTCGACATTACCCCGGCCTATGGCATCTTTCTTGAAATGGCTTGTTCGTGATATCATTTTTTTATTTCTTATTTGTGACATACATATCTCAGAATTCTAAATCCTGACATCTCCAAGATGTACACAACTCCCCAAGTGTAAGCCTTATAAGAAAGCAACAGTTAAGCTTTAATTTGTTCCCAACTTCCCATACCAAAATCTCAGCCATGAGATTTTCGAGATGTACAAAGCCCCCCCCCCCCAAGTGTGAGGCTTGTAAGAGCAAAGTGATTAAGCCCTATAGCTTCCAATTTCCCATACGTGAATCTCGCTCATAAGATTCTTGGGATGTACATATCCCCCCAAGCGTGAAACCTGTAAAGGCGGGGCGCTTAAGCCCTATACGCTCCCGACTTCCCATACTTGAATCACGACCATGAGATTTATGGCACGTACATTTATATATAGATTTTCCTCCCTCATTGGTTCCTAAAGATTGGTATAATCTATTAAAAATTTGGATTCTTGTTTCACTCACTTCCTTCTTTTTCTTATTCTTAGCTTTTTTATACTTTTCCCAAGTTTCTACATTTTAACACCTAGATCATTCCTTAAAACAATTATTTTTTATTCTAATCTTACTCTTAACACTTTCATTCCACCACCATGATTCTTTAGCCCTAGGTCCACAACCTTTATGTTCTCCTAACTTCTCTTTATCTACTTTTTTGATCTCTTTGGCCATCTTATTCTACATATCATTTTCACTTCCTTGTGGTTGTCCAAACTCCAAAACCTCCCTCTAAGATCTTGTGTTGGAAACTTCCTTATTTTTCACTTCTTCTTTGTTCTCCTCTTGATTCTTACATCCACAGCCAATACTCTATGTTGGGTATTCAAGCTTTCTCCCTAAATAAGTTTATAGTCCAAGAAAATCTTTCTATCTCAATTCCAAATAAGAAAGAAATATATCGAGAACGTGTCATCTCACTCTTATATTTGATAAGATGCTCATCTCTTTTCCTAAATAAGGTACTAGCTATAGTAAGATCAAAAGCCTACGAAAACTCTAAGATATATTTACCCTTTGCATTTTCCTCCCCAATACCATATCCCTCATGCACGCTCTTAAAAGCTCTTGCTACACTTCCTAAATGTTCATTTAGATCGCCTCCTAGAAAAAGCTTATCTTCTTGCGATATATCTTGAAATAAGACTTCTAAATCCTCCCAAAACTTTACCTTAAAGTCTTATGCTAACTCAATCAGAGGTGCACAAACACTAATAACTTTAAAGGTGTCTTATTCCACTACAAATTTCAAGGATATGATTTGATCTCCTACTTTTTTCACATCCACAATATTATTTTTCACTCATTTTCCACAATAATTCCAGCCTCATTGCTCGATCTAATTTTTCTGGTATACAAACTGTAGATTATAAGTTGTCTAATTCTTTCTCCTTTTCACCTGTCCACATAGTTTCTTATAGGCACACGAAATTCATCTTCTTCCTAACCATAGTGTCCACTATTTTCCATATATTTTTTAGTAAGTGTGCCTATATTCCATGAAACAAAACGCATCCTACTTTCATGAGCTAACTTTTTTGCTCACACTCGGTCATGAAAACTCTGGGAACCCTAGCTTATTTTTCATTGCATCCATGCAGCGATGCACCAACCCTTACTCTTTAGACATTGTATCGAGCCAAACAGTGCATTGCTTACAGACAACAACCTAGTATTCACATTATTTCGTAGTTGATCCATATCATAAAGATTCGACATAGTTTTACGTTAGTTGTCAATTGTCCAACACAATCCTCTATTTCTATTTGGGTTTGAAACCGACTATGCATAACAAAGCGTACATAGGCAAGATTTGAATCAAACAACATATATTTTTATATTTAAATTTTATGAACTTTTGTCTCAAAACTGACTCAAATTGCAAGGCGAATCAACAAAATTAATGATTAGAAAATACCAAAAACACCTCGAGCGATAGTGCAACAATATGGGACTAGAAAAAAATGAATTTAGAGAACCTAGTTTTTCTCTTATCATCATTTCTCGTTGGGAATTTCTCATTACACCCATATAGGGTGAAAAACACCTTTGAAAACCCCACAATACCCTTCAGATATGCATATCCGAAGGCACCCTTGTCACATTTTATGCACATGCGAAATGTGCTTTGAGTATTTCATTTTTGAAAAAAAAACTACAAAATTACATTGTTATAATCATAGTAACTAAATTTAATACCTTTTTATCCGATAAAATGTAATGGAAATGAAAAATACATAGACTAAAATAAAATATCAAAATATAGTAATCGTTATTCTGATAAGTGTAAAATATATAAATATTACAACACCAAAAAAAAGTCATAAAATAAAGGCTACTACTACTACTACTGAGTATGCGTAATCCTAACCCCCTACGACCTCCTCTCCCTCCTATACGCCGCCGCACTGGATGTCTCAATGACCATCCTCTGCACTATGGCAACCGCCTCTGCACCTCCCTCCTGAATGATCCCTCTGTTCAATGCCTCATGTCCAATCAACTGTATCCGTTGGCATATCGACAGGAGATCGGTGGAATGGTCATCCTCGGTCGGCTGATTATCCAAGAGCTCCTCATGCGCTGGCCTAGGTGGACGCCCTGGAGCATCAGGTGTCATGATAGGATGTGACACTTGATAAAACCATATCATGTATCTATCTACATAGTGTCAGCTCTGGATGGCCCGCATACTCCGATACTCCTCTGGCACAAATGATGCTCCCAATCCCGAAGGATAGCAGTGAGATCTCAGCAGATAATGGTGTCAGGAGCAGCCGCAAATGGAGACCTAGGTATCATATGCACGCACCCAAACTGTATGATGCACCGCTCTGGCAGATAGTTGACCATGGTGTTGGTCTCACATGTCAACCATGCGGAATATAACGAGATGCGGTCGAAGGGAACAACCTCTAGGTAATCACGGAAGGGTGTCCAATTGATGTCATCGTGAGCAGTACGATCGAGGTATACCCGATATGGCCCCACTTTCTGATTCCCCCTTTGGAGGATGTATCGTGCAGCCCTAGGCATGGCGTCAATGTACAGCGGATCAAGATCGTAGCCATGAATACGATGGAAGTAAGAGATGATCCAACTCGGAAAAACAAATATGAAAATAATTTACTACAACTTAACAATTAACAGATTAAATGTTATATAATTAAAAAAATGTAGTGCGACGAGTATGCAAGAGCCAGTCAACTGTCTGGTCCTCCAGTTGCATCCTTCATTCAGCTTCTCGTATAGGTATACCAGAATGGCGCCCCCCTAGTTCCACTCGTGAACTGTACTCAAATCCATAAAGTACAGGAGGTATGTCACGTCCGCGTAGGTTGCACTTTTATCCACAAAGAGGGACGTGTTAACCAAAAATATGAACCAGCACCGTAAAGCACAAGCTCAGTGGTACTCAATAAAAACGACATCCCCCTCATCCTCGCCTCAGCTTCCGCCACCAAGTAGTTCTCATAAAGCTCTTTTAGGCTGGAGAATCGGACATGCGCCTCATTCGTTATTTTGCACTCATGATTGGCCATATATGGGTCCATACCTAGATAATCCACCATCCACTCGACGGCCTCAACCCTCTGTATCTGGGAATTATCCAATAACCTCCCCTGATAGGCAGGTGGAGCAGACAGGCAACATCATAGAGGGTGATCGTCAACTCCCCAATAGGAAAGTGAAAAGATGACGTCTCCTTGTGCCACCTCTCGGCAAATGCCCACTGCATGTGTGGCTTATGGTAACATATCCGCTACAGCATAATCCACCAAGTTTGGATCCAGCAATAACATCTTTAAACCACTGAGCCTGCGGTTTAAAGAGATCAAATATTTTCCACGAATGGTTCACGAATTTTATGGGCATTCGTTCTTGTCACAAAAAAAAAAAACAATGTTAGTTGTTATTGGAACCTTAATAAACCGTTTAAATTCATTTCAAATATTTGTAAGTAAAGTGTTTAACTTAAAAAGTGCAATAAAAAAACAACCTCGTTATCCCAAATATGTCGAGCGGCATGGTCGTGATAGTATATCAAGACGGGCGTGTCTGAAGGCCCTCCTATGCATCATGAACATCGTCCTGAGCATCCTCGTTGTGCTCAGGGTGAACCTCCTCCTCAGGTACCTCACCGTGCTCAGGTACCTCCTCCTCCTGAGTAACCTCACGAGAGGAAGACGCCCCAGACATATGACTCCTCGGTGCAGATGACGATCTTGTAGGCGCCTCTTCCACGTGGATTCTGTAAATACAAGGTCACATTCACAAAGAAGTTTTTGATCCATGGCAAACTCCACAAGCAAACAAACAACAAGGCTTAAGCAAAAGAATTCAAGGAAATGCTAGGTTGGCTATTCAAGACAAATCAGGTCGACCTGCAATATATCTAGGTCGACTCAAAACTAAGAAAACAAGAAAGATTCAGAAATACCACAAGTAGGTCGACCTACCCACACTCCCAGGTCGACCTAAACTGAAGAGTTTTTCTCATATCACTGTTAGGTCGACCCCCTCACATCCACAGGTCGACCTAATCTGAAGAAATCTTCAAAAAGCTGAATTAACTGATTCTAGGTCGACCTAACCTACAAATGGGTCGACCCAACTGGCAACAAATTCATTTTGACTCATTTTTACCTCTGTTAGGTCGACCTAAGCACCAAGGTAGGTCGACCTATCTGCTAAAAACTTCCCAAATCATGTGTTCACTCTGCTCCATCATACCAGCAAACATATATATTGTCCAAGGTTCAATTATTGCACGCAACACCAACGACTGAAAGATACACAAAGTCTTCTCATCTTCGTTCTTCATCATCTCCAACACAATTACACATAATCATTCTTGCGTTGAGGGTTAGTGATCGAGTTCGATAACGTCCATGGAACGGAATTGAAGATTCCTAGTGGGTGAAGATTTGTGGGGTTTTTGGTGAATAAAATCCGAGGGTTTTGTCCTCCAAGATAGGTGTTTCTTGGGGGTTTTTATCAAGAGGTTTCATCGAGGATCCATCTGAGTGTGAAGATTGAAGAACAAGGGTTCAAGGCAATTCAAGACACTGCAGAAAAGGGATCAAGTGAAGCTCTTGGATCACCTTGATCTGGCTCAAGATTAAGGGGGAAGAAGATTCAAAGGATCGATAAATTCGGTTTATTGTTTATCGCTTTGCTTTCTTCTTTGTATAAACTGCTTTCAACATTAATGAAAGATTTCCCAATTTCAATTTGGAATTGGGGGCAGACGTAGTCGTAGCGAGGACGATCGACGAACTGCATGAACAAATATCGTGTTCTTGTCGCTTTTATCTTTTCATTTACGTTCTGTTCATATTTGGCCATAATTGCAAAATTGATTAACGATTCAAGTGTTAAAATTGTGAATTAAGGTTCTGCATAAACATCAAAATTCACCACATCTTGAATCATCATCAATTTGAACATTATCACCAAGTGTTTGTCTTTTTGCTTATTCCATTATTACTGCATTGCAAACCAAAGTTTGTCAATTTAGAAGTTAATTAATTTTCAGCTGTGAAACGTATTGATTCAATAACATATCACTTCATCGTTAATCTCAATTATCTCGTGGTTTTGTCACATATACGACCCTTGCAATAACGGTCCGGAATAGACGCAAGTCGATTCAGAACCGCTTTCGCTTTAGTTCGAAATAATTCCGAAAAACTCTGTGAGATCTATTCACCCCCCCCCCCCTCTAGATCCTCAGGCCAGCGTCTAACAAGTGGCATCAAGAGCTCTGGTTTATTCCGTGCTACGTGAAACACTTATTGGAAAGATGGCTTCCGGACCTAAAGGGGCTCACAATAGAGCTCCAGTTTTCAACGGTGAAAACTATGGCTATTGGAAGGATTGTATGTGTGTCCACATCAATGCAATTGATAGGAACATCTGGACAGCTATTGTCAATGGTCCCTTTCAGATCACCATGACAAATGCAGCTGGTGCAGTTGTTCCAAAACCAGAAAATACTTGGGATGCTGAAGATGAAAAGAGATATGCATACGATTGGAAAGCGAGAAACATTCTAATCTCAGCTCTAGGAGTTGATGAATACTATCGCGTTTCCCATTGTAGATCCGCTAAAGCTATGTGGGACACATTGCAAGTTGCCCACGAGGGAACGGATGATGTCAAACTAGCTAGGATCAATACGTTAACTCAAGAGTTCGAACTGTTCCACATGGAAGATGGTGAATCCATCGAAAACATGCAGAAGAGATTCGTTCACCTGAAAAATCGGTTAAATTCTCTTGATAGACCTGTTTCCAATGCAGTTGCTACTAACAAAATCTTAAGATGCTTGAACAGGGAATGGCAACCCAAGGTTACAGCAATAAAGGAAGCAAATGATCTAAACACCTTAGACATTACCAATCTCTTTGGTAAACTAGAGGAACATGAACAACACCTTAAATGCCTTGACATGCATGAGAAAAGGGCAAAGAAAGAAAAGAACATGGAGAAAGAGGTAGAGAAGAAGTCAATAGCTCTAAAGGCTTCAAGCTCCAAGACCTCAAGACAAGAGCTAGAGGATAGTGATACAAGTGATGACGAAGACTCCGATGATGAGGAAATGGGACTGTTTGTGCGAAGATACAACAAATATCTAAAGAAAAATGGAGCAAAGCATTCTGACAAAGGCTTGATCAACTATAGAAAGCAATCAAACAAGTTCAAACAAGATGACAACAAGAAAGGAAAAATCAAAGTCCCTTGCTTTAATTGTGGGAAAGCCGGTCACTACAAACCGGATTGTCCATATCTTAAGAAGGAAAAACAGAAGAACCAAAGCAAAGGTCATAACAAATCTAAAAGAGCCTACATAGCATGGGAAAGTGATTCATCTAGTGAAAGCTCATCAAGCGATGAAGAAGAATCAGCAAACTTATGCCTTGGCTCATCAACACAAGAAAAAGAAAGTTGTAAGTCATCTTAAACCTGAACTCATAGATAAGGTATCTCATTCTCAACTAAAACTTGCTTTTGAAGAATTACATAGAGATGCAATTGAAGCTTTCAAACTTTTGGCCTCAAATAAGAAAATCTTTTCATATCTTGAATCAAAAGTTGAGAAAACCGAAAAGGATATGGAAGCTTTAAAACAATCTATGCTAGACATTCAAAAGGATAAAGTTGAAATAGATCCTACATCATGGTTTGGTTGTGAGACATGTCACATTTGGCAAAAAGAAGTAAGAGATCTAAAAGCCAAGTTAGACAAGGCTCTACAACCAAAAGTGACCTTTGCGGTTGATCCAAATAAGTTCAAAAGATCGTATACTCCTTTATATAGTAAATACACTTTTGTACCAAAAGTATCAACTAGCAAAACAGCATATTCTCATCATATTACCTGTCATTATTGTTGCAAAAAGGGTCATACCATTGAAAAATGCAAATTTAGGAGGATTTTAGTTCCTAAAGGAGTATTTCAATGGTTGCCTAAGTGCAACAACTTCTGTACTCACCACCTAGGACCCAATGAAGATTGGGGACCTTTCATTCTAAATTAATTTTGCAGGAAAAGTGTCTTGACATTGCCGAAAGGTGGTGGTTCCTTGATAGCTGATGCTCAAGACACATAAAGGGAGACATATCACTTTTGGTATGTCATCTATGAAGAACTATTCTTGGCAAAGGAAATATAGGTGACCTGGCCACCACTAATGTATAAGATACATCACAAATACATGTTAACCCGAAAAACACAAAGGACGCATTACTTGATGTGCAATTGGCAAATTGTATTGCAAGGAAATTTAAACCTATTCTAAGCAGAATAATGTTTGGGACCCTGTCCCGCATCCGGGAGAACATCAAGTAATCGATACTAGATGAGTTTTTCGCAAAATCAAGCAATCAAGTCATGAAACATTCTATCAAGACAATTCATCATCAAATCTAGGAGTATGGCACACTGACAAGAGGATTCCACACAATGATGACAAAACACCTACACATTGAGAAAGCGGTAACATGTTTATTGTTCACTTCCAAAAAATTTATTGATACTATAATATGCTATCAATTAACATGCTTATAGTGACTTCATGTATGTTTATCCATATATCTCAATTACATATATGTGTCTATCATCTCCATTCATAACATATCATGTTTTGGGCATACAAGCAAGTAACTAAGCATAAATGCATCATATAGTAACATCCCTAAGGCATTTCAAACATTTGAAGCAACTTAGGTCGACCTACCTTGCATCTGAGTCGACCTACAGAAGAAAACTTTTAGCAGAAACCAAAAATGCTCAGTTACGTCGACCTACCCATATTTTAGGTCGACCTAAATTGATCCTTTTTCTCACTGCTTCTGTCAGGTCGACCCAACCTTCATTTAGGTCGACCCACTGCTGTAAAAATTCCCAAAATTGGGTCTGTTGGTCGACCCGACCCATCCCCATACATAACCAATCTTTCCTCTTTCCATTCCCACTCATTCTCACATCATTATGTACGGCCAACCCTAATTCCTCAAACTCAAAGGTTGTCAAAAATCATCCCTCTCACACAAATCATCAGCAAGAATGCCTCCAAAATCAAGAAAGGGAAAGGAAATAGCATCTGGATCATCCTCTCAACCGGTAAGTGTTGTAGCCCTTGTTCATCCTGATTGCAAAGAAAATTTTGAAAAATGGCAAATGAAGAGGAAGGTAGTCAAGCAATATATCTTTAATCAACATGTTGCTAAGCACATGCACATTCCTGATGTTGTCAGTCTTGTTCAGCATCAAAATGTTCACCCCCTTTTGGAATGTGCCACACCGTATTGTGAAAACACTGTTAGGGCTTTCTATGCAGGGTTCACAAGAGAGGAAGGTTGTAATTTTAGGTTTAAGATGGGGTCGAGATCCCATATTGTTGACAAACGAGCCTGGATAAGTATCTTTGGTCTTACACTTTTGGGAGATGAAGTTCGTATAGAAGACGGTGACTTTCCGGCCAACTATGATCATGTCGCCTACATGAAATCTATTCTCAAAGACCCTGCCGTCTTTGACAAGCAAAATGAATCCATCACAGCCGGTCATCTAAAAAGAGATCCTAGGCTCCTCAACTGGATTATCTCAAGAGTCATTCGACCACGAGCAGGCGGATTCTCAAGAATTGAACGAAATGAGGTTGTGTTAATGTACCTGATTCAAAACAGGACACGTGTGCACTGGCCACACTTTCTAACTGCCAAGTTTGAAGAGGTAAAGCAGAAGACTACTGCTCTATGCTATGGCTCAATCATTCAAACAATCGTGAACCATTTCGGCATGAAACTCGATGGATTGTCCTACATTCACATGAAACAGAATCAAGACTTCTCCCAAACAACCTTAACCCTCATGGGATACCATTGGGATCCAAATAAGAAAACCTACTATCTCATTCAAAAGGGAACCGGAAAAATCATCTACAACTATGATGATCCTACGGAATTTGGTCACATTGCAGGGAATGAAGAAGAAGGAAATGATCAAGAAATAGCAAATGATGAGGATCACACCATGGAAGATGTAGCTCATGACACGGACTCAAATTGACAATATGTACCTCCTCAAGAGGAAGAAATTCCTTGGGGATACACGGCTTCACCTCCGCCGGATCAGTCCAACATCATCTCCATGCTTGAAAATATGCAACTCCTACAGCAACAACACTTCGACACACAGCAGCTTCAGTTCCAGAACATGCAACAACTTCAACAAGATCGATATGACGAACAACAACGTCAATATCAATCACTATATAGCCTGGTTCAAGGCCACAAAAATGACTTTGAGACGTTTGCATCAAACTCTACTCTAAGACAGAATCAGCTTGAGGAGACTGCACTGAATCGTCATGCAAATATAAGTCAAAGCTTCAATACTCTAAACCACTCCGTGCTTGATCTGTTGGAACAAGTTGAAGAAGATCGTCCTCAAACATTTCAAAGAGGAAGAGGAAGACGGGGAAGGCGTTAGGATGCATATCTTTTCATTCCATCATATCATCACATCTCATTCCATCATTGTCATGAATATTTGCTAAAGATTTCTAAGTACTTAGTTTAGTTTTCTTTTAAATTTGTCTGAATATTATGTGTGCTTGGTTGTAACATTAAAAGTTTTTTTTTGGATATTATGTCACCTCTACTTGCTTCTGTTAACGATTATGTGTGCTACGTTCCTGCCTTATCTATTTTATACTGTCTCTTGCCTCTATTACTCGTGCATTTTTTGATGTTGTCAAAGGGGGAGATAGATGCTGAGAGTATGGGGGAGCTCAGTTATGGATGTTGAGAGTATGGGGGAGCAATCACTACCTGTTCTGCTAGAGATGTCACTGATTGTTTGCCATCATGAAGAGATGTCACTGATTGTTTGCCATCATGAGATGTCATTGAGTGTTTGCCATCATCTTGAGTGTTTGCCATCATCAAAAAGGGGAGAATGTAAATACAAGGTCACATTCACAAAGAAGTTTTTGATCCATGGCAAACTCCACAAGCAAACAAACAACAAGGCTTAAGCAAAAGAACTCAAGGAAATGCTAGGTTGGCTATTCAAGACAAATTAGGTCGACCTGCAATATATCTAGGTCGACTCAAAACTAAGAAAACAAGAAAGATTCAGAAATACCACAAGTAGGTCGACCTACCCACACTCCCAGGTCGACCTAAACTGAAGAGTTTTTCTCATATCACTGTTAGGTCGACCCCCTCACATCCACAGGTCGACCTAATCTGAAGAAATCTTCAAAAAGCTGAATTAACTGATTCTAGGTCGACCTAACCTACAAATGGGTCGACCCAACTGGCAACAAATTCATTTTGACTCATTTTTACCTCTGTTAGGTCGACCTAAGCACCAAGGTAGGTCGACCTATCTGCTAAAAACTTCCCAAATCATGTGTTCACTCTGCTCCATCATACCAGCAAACATATATATTGTCCAAGGTTCAATTATTGCACGCAACACCAACGACTGAAAGATACACAAAGTCTTCTCATCTTCGTTCTTCATCATCTCCAACACAATTACACATAATCATTCTTGCGTTGAGGGTTAGTGATCGAGTTCGATAACGTCCATGGAACGGAATTGAAGATTCCTAGTGGGTGAAGATTTGTGGGGTTTTTGGTGAATAAAATCCGAGGGTTTTGTCCTCCAAGATAGGTGTTTCTTGGGGGTTTTTATCAAGAGGTTTCATCGAGGATCCATCTGAGTGTGAAGATTGAAGAACAAGGGTTCAAGGCAATTCAAGACACTGCAGAAAAGGGATCAAGTGAAGCTCTTGGATCACCTTGATCTGGCTCAAGATTAAGGGGGAAGAAGATTCAAAGGATCGACAAATTCGGTTTATTGTTTATCGCTTTGCTTTCTTCTTTGTATAAACTGCTTTCAACATTAATGGAAGATTTCCCAATTTCAATTTGGAATTGGGGGCAGACGTAGTCGTAGCGAGGACGATCGACGAACTGCCTGAACAAATATCGTGTTCTTGTCGCTTTTATCTTTTCATTTACGTTCTGTTCATATTTGGCCATAATTGCAAAATTGATTAACGATTCAAGTGTTAAAATTGTGAATTAAGGTTCTGCATAAACATCACAATTCACCACATCTTGAATCATCATCAATTTGAACATTATCACCAAGTGTTTGTCTTTTTGCTTATTCCATTATTACTGCATTGCAAACCAAAGTTTGTCAATTTAGAAGTTAATTGATTTTCAGCTGTGAAACGTATTGATTCGATAACATATCACTTCATCGTTAATCTCAATTATCTTGTGGTTTTGTCACATATACGACCCTTGCAATAACGGTCCGGAATAGACGCAAGTCGATTCAGAACCGCTTTCGCTTTAGTTCGAAATAATTCCGAAAAACTCTGTGAGATCTATTCACCCCCCCCCCTCTAGATCCTCAGGCCAACGTCTAACAGATTCGACCCCGTCCTCGAGTCTGTCCTTGTTGTGCGGCTCTCTCGCGTCGAGCCGAGGCTGTCTGGGTTGGCCTCACCCGTTTTAGTCAATCGATCGGTGCCTAGTTGTCAGTCATTTTCCTGAAAAAATGCCACGGGTTAATAACAGTTAAAGTTGGAGTATGAAACAAATTTGAAAATTAAAAAAAAATAGCACATTTCGCAAGTGCATATCCGAAACTGATAAGAGGGGATTTTGAATATGCACTTCTGAAATAACATGCAAACAACCATTTTCGAAAAACTTCCATTTCTTGCCATAACTCATCCAAAATCCAATTTTTTACATCTAAACACCAACATTGATCTACAATAAGATCAACCTACCCATTGTCCTAAAATCTAACAACCCTAAATTCTAACTTTGAGCTAAAGGTAAGGGTATTGAAAACTTACAAAGTGGTTGAGCTTTTAGTAGAAATTGGAATGCTTGAATGAAGGTTGTGGAGTGTGGATCTTCAATAGAACTTTTGGTAAAAATGGATTTTTGTTGTTATAGGGAATATTTGGTGTTTGAAGAGAATGCAAAGAGTGGGGTGTGTCTGTTTGGGTTTTCTGTAATAGCACAACTTATTTCGGATATGCATCTCCGAAGACACCTTTTTTTTTTAAACGTGACTTCGCATATGCATATCTAAAATCGCCTTTTTCTGTGTAAAATATTCGGATATGCATATGTGAAATCACCCTTTCTTATTAAAAAAACGTCTTCGGAGACGCATATCCGAAATATAGGGGTATTTTGAGATTTTCACCGAGGATCTGTGAAGAAGCATATGGGTGGAATGAGAGTTTCCCTTTTGTCGTTTCTTATGTGTTAAAATGCATTTTCCTTTCAGTATGTAGTTAGGTTTTTATATCTGGTTAGGGATGATGATTTGTTGGATTATTGCTCATTAGTGAACAGCATCATTTTCCAATAACTTCAAACAGTGAGTGTGTGACCCTCAAGTTCATTCAGACAAACAATGCTTAAATAGCTCCTATGAGCAATAGGATTTTCATTTTTACAAAATAAGTTGAGATAAATTACAAATAAATATTTTCACATGCCAAACACTGCACACAGAAACAAGTGCTTATAAGTTAAAGGAAATAAAGTCAACAACACCCTTCAGAAAGTTGCAAGAAACAATACTCCATTCCCCAGAAACACTTAAATTAGAAATGAAAAACTAATCTCATTGAAAACTTGACTGACTGCTGATCTCCATATCCGCCTGTCCACTCACTTTGATCGGATTAATTTCTTCTATCAGTTCGGTATGCTCGATCTTGTTTTCGAGACCATCCACACCACTGTCATTGTTCACATTACTCAAGTTACCGTTGTTAGCATTCGGCGTGCGATGCTTTCTCTGAGCAACAGCGCCTTTCTCCTTGACCCCTTCAAATGAATTATTTGCACCACTGTTGCTCTTTCGCCTGCCCAGCTTTGGAGATTTTGCACGTGTCGGTGGTAGCTGGCCCATACATGTTAACTTTTGTCATTAGTCATGAACACAATATCGAAGAATATGCCTATACATACATATAATAATTTGATGATTATGTGTTGTTTTTATGTGATTCTTGATTAAATTTGTTGAGAGATTAACATAAACTACAACATTGTTTGCTGCAAAAATTTAATCTCGTGCATGATACTGTTATAAGGGCCTATTTGGATTGACCTATTTGAGTGAGTTTATTGACATAAGCACTTGTGAGACTGTTTGAGAAAATTTATAAAAACAATTTATGAGCAATGACATGTTTATAAGTTATTTTCAGCTTATTTCCATAAGTTCTCCATGATAACTTATAAAAAATGGCTTATAGCTTATATATAAAAATAGTTTGGCTTCATTTTATCCTTTGGCATAAAAATAGCTTTTGCATAACCACTTAAATGATAAACGCTTAGTTAAGTTGTTATCTAAACAGATTATAAGTATAAGTACAAGAACATTTCATACCTTCTTCAGTTCAACCTTAGGTGGAGGTCCCTCATGGTAAAAACTTGGCATAGGGCTTGCTTTAAACTTTAAACTCCTCCTCAACTGTTTGATGGCTTCCTCTTTCTCTTCCTTAAATGTTGAAGAAATTAGAGTGAGAAAGCTAATATAAGTTTATATTTATAAGCAGAAAAGAAGTAACGAAATCGCAATGTAATTCATGGTTTTGGAGATGATGAAGTAAGTCTTCTGTACCTTGCTCCTTGCTTCACTTTGATTCTTCTCAGCTTCCATTGCTTGTTGCTTTTCCTCTAATTTTGAATAAAACTGGCACACACAAAAAGGGACCATGCAGAACCAATCAATTTGGGGTAGAAAAACCTATCCAAACAAAGCTAACTAGAAAGAATGCATATCCAGAAACACTAAAAACAATATTTTTGACATTTTTTAAAATTTCAGAAATATTCAATCTATTTTTAAAATGCATTTTGAAAAACTTTCATGTTTGTTTTATCGACAAGTTTTACCTCCTTCCTTCTTTGTGCACGCTCAGTCGACCGAAAGCTTGGAGCAGAAGCAACAGTTGCCCTGGACTTGTATGATTGCACAGAAGCAGCAGTTCTTTACATGGTCAAGGAGCAATATCAATTTCAGAAAGTAAAAGAATCATTGCAAGAATAAGAAAAACATGAGATAAGATTTTAACACCCTTCAACAAAAAGTTTTAAAAGGATACATAGATGTAACTGAACAAGAATCGTCCTCATCAGAATGCTTCTTGTTATCAGGTTTCAACGGTTTTCTTGCGACTGAAGGAGGCTTCAACTGCAAGGAATAAACAGTCAAAATAAATGCTTCAATACTAACTCTGAACACATAGTAATAAATTAACCATAAATAATTCATCAATCATGAAGCAGGAAGCAGATTCAACATAAGCATATACCTGATTCTGTTTGAGCATATTGGAAGTTAGCACTTTCTTTTTATTTACAGATTTTACTCCGTTGCCGCCCTTGTTATCTTCTTCAAAAGTAGGACGCGTTACAATTGTAGCACGCCTCTCAGTTGCTAGGGAAAATGGTTGCGGTACGGTAGGTTTGATTTGAACACTTCCATTAGACTTACTGCGAATACCCCCAACAGAAGGTCTTGCTCCATGCTTCGCAGTATCTCGTGCCTTCTCACTACCCCTTGTTTTATGCAGTTTCGAGTTTTTCCCATTGAAAACACCCTCAAAATCCGAGGCTAACTTCTCATCGCTTTTTCTAACATTAGCTACATCAGAGGCCTTAACAGAAACCTCAGTTGTACATTCCTTCACCTCATATTCCTTTGTGCTCTCCCCTGAACTATGATGTTCCGTAGTCTCATTGATATGCTCATAAGACACTGTAATATTGTGATCATTATTATCAGGTCCGGTTTCATGAACTGTATCATGCGAAATTCCTTCAGAATAGACAACGACATGATCCGGCTCCTTGATGACACAAATATCTGAATCTTCTATCCCCATTGCACTCTATAACAAAGAAAGTGTCAGAAGTCAGAACAAAAGAAATTGAATTGTTATCACTTGGAACATATCCATACTAAATTACTAACATGTATTTAAATACTCTTGCACCAAACATGCCACAAATTTAACTATTTTAATAAACCCTGGAAGGTATGAGAATATTCTCTACAAATCATAATAGTTGCTTTCAACAAAAAAAAGTTGAACAATGGGACCAAAGATAATTTTAAAAAACTAAGTAACAAATAGGACAAATTCCAAAAGCATTGAAGTTGTTAGCATATAAACAAATAATATATAAAAATATAGAACTAATTAACATTATGTACCAAAGTAAAGTAAAACAAAAACACATAAAAGGAAAGTAATCAAAATTGGTTGGCAAGCATCTTGAATCAATGATTAAAATTCTAATAATTCAAAATTAACAACTCAATTATATGATTACCCAACAAGGCATCCTAGGCTATAGACAAACTAAGTGGTTGGTTTAAAGAAACAATACACAAATGAAAGATTATGAATTGTAAAATTCGTAATGTAGAACATTATTATCATTATCCCAAAACTGGATCCAACCAAACATGAATAATACTAGTAGTAACAATTGAACATCGTAAGGAGAGAGAAAGAAACAGGGATTTGAACAGATCTTGAGAAGAAAGTGGATGAAAATGACTTACATTTGGAGTTTTGGATCTGGAGAGAAAATAATGGAAGTGACTGTGTTTGTTTGAGTTATGAGTTTGTAAATTTTGGGAGTTTTTGTTTTGTTTTGATCTTGTGGTTTTATTTATATGTGCTTAGTCGGTCTCACGCCGCTTCTTCACGGTGTTAAGTTCTACCTTTCCAATTTTTTGAATTTGAAATTCTGCCAAATTCTACTGTCCATCACTTTCACTTTCATACCTTCATTATTTTTGTGCAAAATAGGTATCTCACTAAAGCAATAAGTAATAGAAATTAATTTATATAAGTCACATTATTAATAATAGTTGTACAAAAACATCAAAACGTATGAGTCTGAATTTGTAGTCTAAAAATTATGGTACCACTGCACGGTTAGAAAATGTTATTAATAGTCACTTTAGAAAATTACGGTAAGAAACTCATGAATGTGCGATTACGGTCATTGATCATGTTTACAAACACACAGATTATTTGTGTATTCCACTTATTTATCTTTAAAAAATATGAAAGTTCAGTCACTAAACTACTACTCTAGCCTTATTTATAAGCAAAGATTCCTTTTTTAGGTTCATTGAGTAATATAAGTTGATATGACTAAACTGAACGTCATAACCAAGACTCGAATTCTATAATTTACGATTATATTACTTACTTTTATCTCTAAAACAAAAAGAAATTATCATAATCTCTATTTTTTTAAAATATTTGTCCATGGTGGACCATTAATCTTTAAAACTCACCTTAAATATCATCTATATTCTTTGTCACATTCCAAAAAAACATACTACTATTATTTAAATAATTTTTACTTTTTTTATTTTAATTGCATGTTTTGGGTGTTTGCTTTTGTTTCCCTCTACATCTGTTTGAAAAAAATACTTTATCAAAATGCTTTTTTTAAGAGCCACCAGTTATAAGCTTTTGAGAATCAATCTTTTTCAAATGCAACTAATTGGGTCAGCTTATTGGTAGGATTAAGAGAATAAATAATCAATCAATCAATAATAATAATATTAATAATAATAATAATAATAAGTTAGAAAGTAAACAAACAAGTTTCTGCTCAAAACTTCTAAAAAAAATAATTTTTTAACATACATTTAATTTTAAAATAATAGTAAAAGTATGTATATTATTGAATTAGATGATAATGTGTCTCAAAAAGTTTTAAAACAAAACATAAATGGTAGTGGTTATAATCTCATTCTGGACGTAAAGTACAAATTAATAGTGTCGGTTGTCATTATATTATATCCACACATAAGCTGTATTATTATCCAGCTAAGCACACTTAATTACCTCACTAATATAACTAATTTAAAAAACACAAACCTTACACACGATGATGTTTTAGCATTTTTTTTTCACTTCTAAGGATGACCACAAAGCATGATGTCCATATCTTTGTATAAAAGCGATTTAAGGAAAAGACACTTCATCTAAAGCATTGCTTAGACTCTATAATACACTTGACTGCTCTTGCATAACCCCTTGATAAATGCTTAACACCCTCTTACAATATATCTAATCATATTCACCATTTCATAAGTTATACTATGACTTTTAACTTAAATATTAAAGGCTATTTTAATCATAAGCTAAGATTTTGAATGCAACATGTGGATAATTCACAAAGGGTAAGATGTCTTTTCCCTCTACACAGAATGGTCCAACTACAAGGATATAGTAACACTTTTCTAGTTAGGGTGTATCTGAAATTTGAAATTTATTTAATTACTAAGCTGTATCAGAAATAAATTACATGTCATTGTCTTGCAATGAGAGTCAACATAAGCCACTACATAAGATGTTATATTACTGAAGAGACAATTTGGCTAAGGTGAAAGCCAGCACTTTTACACCATTTGACATGTCTTCAATACTAGAAAATTCTTCAGGCTTATGGCTATATCCTGCAAAAGTGACGACAAAGAGAATATTATTGATAAGTATTTTTCCTTTATACGAAGAGCTGACAGAAACAAGAACACCAGACACGAGACTGATAGGTCGACACCAGTAATAATTTAAGAAAATGGAAGTTATTGAACGTAATAACATGAGGGTGATTTGTGTCGGTGTCGGACACCAGACACGTCTTCAATCTGAAATTTCGGTGCTACGAGATTCGGCTTGATTGTTGATTGCAAAAACAATTGGATAAAGTGGAATCAGATTGATGCATATAGCACAAAAAGAAGAACAGTGAATACCTTTGTAGCATGGAATGAAAATCATGCCCATTGGAGACACCCTGAAATTACGTAACATACATGAGCAGAAGATATTTTATATAAGCACAATTAAACCCATTTGAACCTGTCTTCTAGCAAATACCTGGCCATAAACAAAGAGTCGTGATAGGCTCGACTAATCATTAACTTGCTCGTCAAGTTTAGCTCTTTTGTTGCAGTTTGCATTGCATTGATGACTGCTTTGTCAGATGGGGCCGGTGGATCCTGATTAATGATATGAAACTCGGAGAGCTTGACTCCTCGTGTTTTGGTTATTCGAATTGCAGTCTCATGGATTTTGTTAATAACTTGGTTTCTTCTTTCCTCATCGATGTCCCTAGTGTCTGCAAAAGCACAAAACAATTGCAATGTAAATATCTACATTGCCAACTATAGTATATACTAGTAACCGGAATTATCCATAGGCAGAGAGGGAAAAATTTAACCAATTCTCTGAAATAAAATAAATGAATAAACAACTCTCGTATGAATGCCAGGTACGAATCAAGTTTCTTGTAAATACATACCAATTTCTATGTGCGATTTGCTAGGGATACTATTGATTGCTCCAGGATGCAGTTCCAGGATACCTTATGAAATAAGAGGTTGTTTAAAATAAAGGTGCGCGTTTGTTTAATCAAATTGAGGTGCTGCAATATTAACTTACCAACAGTGCCAACAGTATCGATGGATCCAGATTCCAAGACATGTTTCTCAACAGCCAGGGCTAATTCAGCGGCTGCAAGACCAGCATCATTTCTGCGCCATATGATTGAAAAATTATACTTGGAACATTAGAGGTTGTGAATTAAGAAATTTCAACTTCAAAAGGGATCGATGAAAAGAACTAGAAAATATAACACAATCAAGCAATAGCACACTACTTCAATTCAAGTAAAGTAACTACAACTATCGAAAAGGATAACGATGCAATCTATGGATGAAAATGAAAAATATATATATTTTAAGATAGCCACCTGTTAGGCATAAGGACGGCGCCTGCATGGCCACCATTGCCTTCAAATTCAACCCTTAGACTTGCTGGAGCTGCAATGGCAGTGACTATGCCGATAGATATGCCTGGATCAAGAAAAAATAACATATTATGATCATTTAAAGTTTTGGCTAACACAAAGATTTTGCTAGACCAGCGATATGTACCTTCATCCTCCAAAATAGGCCCTTGTTCTATGTGCAGTTCTACAAAAGCAGAATATGTTCCTTTCTTTAAAAACACACTCGACAAATCATTTTCATCTTTTGCGTATCCAGCAGACCTTGCAGCATCTAAGAAGGATATGTTCTGACTATCGGTTATTGTCTTTAGAGTATTTGCAAGACTCTCACTCCCAGACAATAAGCGGCTGCACAAAAATAACAAATGTTGAAATTTAGAGTAGCGTATGGTGTCTAAATTAGTCGATCAAAGTAATGTTACTTCTGACCTTCCTAAGCAACTTATTCCAAAGCGTGTAGGTTCTTCTGATGTGAATAATATGACTTCCAATGATCTTTTAGGTTTGAAGCCAGACCTGTAAAGGCTTTAGTCAGTATTGCAAACATTGCTATTTACAGAAGAGGACAATGATTGAGTGATGTGCATGTCTGTATGTCCTTTCTTGCGACCCATTTTGGTTTCATCATAGAATCATAAAGGCGGAGAATTGTAAAAATCGCCAATCTTACGCCATTATCGTGAAAACGTGGCTTTTCAAACACGCTATATATGACAAATTCATCCTTTGAAAAATCATTTACACAGACTAATACAGAACAGTTAAAGACCATTGTAAAATTCAAGATGCCAAAACTTCCAGTCTTGCTTACTAATAATCAGAAGAAACCAACTAATGATGACTATCAATATCATTTTCTGCACATTCAATTAAGTCCTCTATCGGGCCATAATAAGAAACACAAACCTTTTCAGGACATTGATGGCTTCAATAGCACCTAAAACACCAACAACTCCGTCGTATTTTCCCGAATAAGGTATAGCATCGATGTGCGAACCTGTTGCAACTGCCGCAAGCTCGGGTTCACTACCATCCCTACATAAAGTAAGCACAGGTATAACCATCTATTAGTCAATAATCTACAAGCACGCCGTAACTAGAAGAGGAAAGATTAAGATGTTAATATGAAATGGAAGACCCGGTCAACAACGAGTTGATCATATTTAGCTATCAGAGAGAGAGATAATTAAAAATGTAAAAAATTGTGTTAGAATTAGAAGCTCGAGGACAAACAATAGAAGAACTAACACTTACCAACGACCGAATATGTTACCAACAGCATCCTCTCTCACAGATAGACCAGCAATTCCCATGAGGTTTTTAACATACCTACAGATTGAAGACAATAGTAAAGTTTATAAAGCCGAATATCTCACATTCTAAAGACACTCTTATTGTACTCACTTTGCTCCTAATTCAAGTCAACATAGTAAAAATATCCAAAAATTGAAACTTTATTTTGACATATTACGTATACATATATTATTACATAAATACAGTACCTTCGTGCTAAAACATCCTTGTGAGTGTACAAAACCCTGGTTACTGCTGGAGCAGGTGCATCGGAAAATCCTGAAAGTTGATCAATCTAAGAACAAGGTAGAGTTCAAAATGTCAAAAATTGAGCATCAGAAGCAAGAAAAAGAAATATGGGAATGATTGAGGACCTGGTTCTGCAGACCCTGAGCGTCGATAGATAGTGAAGAGAGGGAAGTGGGTTCGTGGATTGAGTAACCTGAAAATTGTTCCATAGTTGAGATGATTGAAGGGTCGTGTTCATGTTGATGCGCTGAAATTGAGGTGCATAACAAGAAGAGTAGAGTTACGTAGTGAGGAAGCATTTCTGAGTTTGTTGCTCAAATTTTCATCAGCCACTCGATGCTCATCAATAATGGCATTGATATATAAGATGCCATTGCACGTGCACACCCATCACGTGCAATACAAATATCACTAATTTATTGATAATCATTGGGACTAATTCACGACTTTGTCAATGAAACATACTAGTTTATTTGGTTGTAAATTGTACAGGTAATCATTTGCTCTCGTTAAATCAGGTCAGTTGGTAGCTATGCAGGATATTTGATATAGGATTGCGAGTTTGAATTTGCGATATTCTAATTGTTCATCTTTAAATGGTGAATTTGAGTCACTCATCAATATGACAAAAATTATTCTAGTATAATCTCTTTAGTACGACGGTGCAAGTCTTGGTAGGTGGGTGGAGTATACTTACGAAGTTAGCATTTCAGCGCAGCACTCAAATTAGTGAGTTAAAGATATGTAACTTGCAAAAGTGAATGAAATAGTATGGGATCAAGCCATATATGGTGGACTTATGAAACCGCTATCAAAACAGCATGGGTGGCATGAGACCATTGGATGAGATCTGACGGCTTAAGATGAGCTTGTGACTAGGCTTCAGTGTGCGGCCTCGTGGTGATGGTCTACCCGTTCAACTAACGCGGATGAGAATAATATGGATTGATCATTTCGTATTGGGTCGGTCTTGTTGGGTCATTTGGTGGCCCGGAATAGTTGTCTCCCTAAGTTCTTATTATTGGGCATAGAGCTAGGATTATGACGAAATTAATGAGACCGGCCTCTCAATTATTGTTTTGTGCTGCTTTGAGGCTTCCTGACATTCATATTGGGAAAGAGGTTGAAGGTGTATTTAGTGGGGAAAGGTGACATCGGGAACATGTGCGTTAAATGTTAATCGTGTGACTGAATGTTTTGCAACATAAATTATCATGTGGCCCCATGCTCCTAAAGTATGGGTGGTAATGCCACTACAACACTTGAGTGTATTCAAGTGTTGTTATGGAATTGAGGCTAATATTGGATCCTTGATCGCGTTTATTAGTGTTTTGTTGATTCATGGCCATAGATATATGTTCTCTGGTTATCTATAAAATGGGTAAAGTGGCACCAATTGATCTTTTCGCTTTCCTTGCACTAAAATTTTGCTTCTTCAATCATTTTCACTAACTTTTGTTTTTGCAAGTGGTCTCCTTATTTCTAGGGATGTCAACGGGACAGATATTGTTCGGAGGATGTTTCTCCGCTCCCCGCCCCGCCCCCAAATTTAGTCCCCATCCCCATCTCCAATCCCCGCCACGGGGGAATATTTCCCTCCATCCCCATCCCCACAGATCCCCACGGATATCCACGGAGATCGAATCTTAAGAAAATTTCTACACTTTTTGATCAAAAATATGACACTAGTATTTTGTTATTTTTTTCCGTATTTTTTAAAACGCATATATTTGCATCTTTATTTTATAAAAAAAAATAAAAATACATCTTACATCAATAATAAATAAAAAAAAGCAAAAGAACTTGATGTTGCTAATATTTTTTATGTAAAAATAAATAAATAAATAGTAACATAACTTACTACCGTGCTTCCACTAATTTACTACAACAATACCGATGTCGTCCAACGCAAGTGATTGATTATGTGTGACAAATCTATAACTTCTAATGACTCTTCATTTTCTAATACATTAATATTTTTCATGTAAAATTATATAATTATATAATATATAAAATATATAAATTAAAATATATCGTCGGAGTCGGGGAATCCACGGGGACAGAGGATACTTTTCCAATCCCCGCCCCAAAGTGTTATCGGGGGAACTTTTCCCTCCATCCCCATCCCCACGGGGAAAAAAATCCCCAACTTCGGATCTCCGCACAGATATTCCCCACAGGGATCCCCATTAACAGATGCAATTGACATCCCTACTTATTTCTTTTAGTCATCATTCTCATCCGGGCATTGTTTTCGAGTTTTTGGTAATCTTGTTCTTGTGTCCTCTACTCGAGCTCTGCATTTTCTTAAGGTAACATCTTATTTCTTCATCCTTAAAGTTGTTTCCATTTATTTCTAGTCATGGTCAATTTAAGAAATTCAAACGTTCCCTTCGTAGAGTTGTCAAGTGTTGGTAATATAAGTGATATCTCCTCGCAATCTAAAGTGATAAATCCAAAAATATTATATGTGTCTCTTTTAGTCGTGAGGTATCATTTTGTAAACTTTATAGAGATCAATGATAGTTTTGATGGCATAGACAATTGAAGAGAGGATGTTCAAGAATCTGGGGGTCTCCTAAAATGTGAAAAACCTTGAAATGAATGTATAGAATTGACATTTCTGAATGTTTTTCAATAGAATTCCATACAACTATAGCATTTTAATGACTATTTTTATATTTTAAAAAAACCATGTTTTTTTATTTTCTTTTGTGTATAAATTAATCTTCAATTGTTTATTGTTATAGGGTTGTTGGATTCGCAGTTAGGAGATGAAAAAAATTATTAAAAGAAAGGATAGTGATGTTGGCAAAAAAATGTTTTTTTCTTGAATTTTCAAACTCGTGTATCATGTGATTGAGTTTATTGTATTTACGTGACTTATATCAAATTTTATTCTACCTACATTTATGTGTTATTGATTTTATGTGATTGACTTGTAAAATTTATTTTGTTTAATTCCTAGTGGATATATAAAAAAGGGTTGGGTTCTATTTTGAAAAAGGTAAAGCTTGAATCCCATTATAGAAAATAGACATTCGTGAAAGGGTAACTCACACCCATCAAAACAACAGCATAGTCTCTTTTTGGGATTTACATGGGGAACTGCATAGTTAGAGAACAAACCAACATCTTGGTAGGTATTTTCTATTTGATGTGCCACGGTGAAGATGAATATCATGCACAAGACATCATATTCCACCCAGAGGTGCTGATTTGCATCAACGGGGAGCTTAAGAGCTTGTTATTCCCTTCGCACCATTTCTTCCTCAGTATCAACAAGTAAAAAAAATATGGCCATGAGTGTTGGAACGCAATTAAGACTCTATCCACCATATAACATCACCGTAACTCGACTATCAGTTTTATTGGCACATATAGGCCTTGATATAAACACGGGCCTTCGATTCACCATTCTACACATTGGAATAGATGGGATTATATTATTTATTATTTATGATTAAGACCAAGAGTGACAATGATGATCATTTTATCATTCAAACTATGTTGCACCTTTTCTCTCTAATACTTGGTTAAATCATATTCATTGTCTTTGTTCACCACGACACCATTCACTTCATGTATGGAAAAAAACGGACATTTTTTCACAACCTTCCAAATACTATGATACATACCCTCAATGAAAATTCTCATATTCTCTTTCCACAAACTATACATTTCTCCATTAAAGAATGTGGGTTTGTTTAGTGAATCGTCTAAAGTAATTTCCTTTCTCCTGGAATGATTAGTGATGACACCTTGTCATTACGTAAAATTGACGAGTAATTTCAACTGAATTGGTGGAATAATAAGCAAAAGCCAATCAAATATGTGGAAGAATTGAACAAAGTTGCAAGAGTGTGAGAAAAATAGACTTAGAAAAAGGAAGAAAAGAAGACAATTTGCTTCTAAAATTCTTGCGGCCGCAATGCTAGCATCGTGGGCACAGTGACATCACATCACGATCACGATAAAGACCAGCGCGGGCGCTATAAGGATAAAAAATTCTAACATGTTTTGCTGCTTTAAAATAGAGAATTTGGGGAGCTTTTTAGGAGTTCCTATTTGGAGCCAGAAATTGATGGCCAAAAGCTTTTTTGGAGCATGATTTTGAGAGCATTAGAATCATTGAAGAGCTAATTTTCCATGGATTTTAATGGAGAATTCTTATCAACTCATGGTAATTGTTAAATTTTCTATTAGTAGCTAAATTATTCTAGATTAGGTCTTTCGAGATAAACATTTTTGTACTCTATTGGAGCATATAACTGTTTGAGATTAATTTGATGCTTTTATGTTATTATCATTATTTAATTTTTTTATCTTAATGTTTTTTGCATGTTGACGAGCGCATAAACTGATATCAAATGTGTAGGGATTATTGACCGTAAGTCTACCGATCTGATCTAGGCCAATTATTCGACTTAGTAATTAACTAGGAATAGATAATTATAAGTTGTGGCTTTTGAATTAACATACATATAACTCCTAGCTTAACTCTGAATTGGCCTAAGGAATTAAGGAATTATTGTATAAATTAGTGAATTTTACGCTAAGGAATTGGATGCAGTGGTCTTGTTAATTCACTGAAAGATAATAGCATGATTGGAATTGAATTAATACATAGTTTATAAACAGGTATAATTAGGGGATTCAATATAAAATATCTAATCTCCTTTATATCATACTTTAATCAAACATTTTCTAATCATGTTCCCGTAACTTAATCATTATTAAAATCCCCCTTGTTGTTACTTTCAATTTGCATTATAATAACTTGTTTAAATACGCAATTCATGTGGAGAGAAACTATTTTATTACCTCGACAAGATTAGTCCACTTGCTAGAACTGTCATGAATTAGTCTTTAACGGGATTTAGACTCTTATGTTACTTGTTCAACAAGTGACTCCAAGCACGAGAGGGCGAGAAATGTTGTATTCGAAATTTGCGATTAACCTAAGATTAATTACTAAAAATAGTAGTTTGTGTTAGTATAGTTAAGAGCATTAGAAAACAAAAGGAAATAAATATAAAGGAAAGTAAATGAGTGAAAGTAAGTATATAGGAAAACGAGAGATTGCACCAATACTTATAGAGTTTCATTCTATTTGTTGGTCTAATCCTCTTCTTAAGAAACAAACTTCTTTTGAGTTCTACTAATAAAATATTTTAAGATTTTGCAAGGTTATGCTCATGAACCTTATTACAATCGACTAAGGGACTTTCATAGGTTGATCCCTCAAACTAAGTGGAGATTTTCATAGTCTAAGCTCACAAACCAAGAACGAGATTTTGACTAGATAATTTCAGAAACCAAACAAAGGTTTTGCAAGGACAACTAACCAAGAGAGACTTCAATAGAATCACATTCTTGATAAAATATTTGAAAACTAGTACAACTAAAACCTCAAAAATGTATTAAACTCAAAGGCACTAACGCAACTTTTAGAGAAAGAAAGTATATAAGATAGATAGAGAGAGAGAGGTTAAAAATATAGATGGATAATTTAAAATCAAATTGTAGTACCTGCAAGTTCATAGATCAGGTGTACGAATGTTTCAACAAAAAATGTACACAATGAAATCACTTGCTTGCTTTTTTCTTTCTTTCTTTCTTTTAGTTGAAATTTTTCTCTAGATGATTCTTTGAAAATGTGAATATAATCACCAATAGTTTGATCCTTCTTCTTGCAAATGTACGTGAATTTTCGATGTATTATGAATCTGCATTCTTGTAAATCTTCTACATAGGCGTATTTGAATGTGATACATACAACAAGGGCAATGTTGATGCCAACAAATAGTCCAAACTTAAAAAAGACGGTATTTCATGTGCTTGGGAGGGAATTTGTAGGTTAACTTTGGAACAAACTATTCCTAATTTATGGTGTTTGTATATTAGGTGGGTGTTGAGTCTTCATATGTACGATGACCTACCATATTTCTAATTTTTGTTAAAGAGCTAAGGCTTTTTCACACCATAATGGGTAATTTGTAGGGCTTTATTTTATATTGATAAAATTGTTAACATTAAGAGATAAGTAAGTCATGATTATAGGTTGCGTGGTAGTGACACCCTAGAGGAAAATAAGGTGTAGTGGTACACTTGAGGAAGGTCTTGGGGAGAGGGCGAGAGGCATGAGCTTTGCCCTTCCCGAGTCACCCTATTACTAGTTCGAGCGCCCTTTGTTTGGTTCGATTACCACTAGTCTAAATTCGGTGCCCAACTTTCCATTTCTCCATCTATAACGCACGAACGCGGGTGGATCATATATTGAGTCAACAGTCGGTTCCTATTAAGTCGTGGGGCTTAACTACATCTCCTAAATTTTTAGGTATCAATCATTCATTCCTACGAATAATTGTTATAGGGAGACTTGGCTCACTTGAGCCAAGATCATTGCATGGCTATAAATACACCAGTATCATGATAGTGAAGGGGATAGCCAATAACTACAAGAAATAAATATAAACAACAACTTTTCACCTCACATGTGCTAGCTCTCAATATCCTAACATCCTTAAAGACCTTGACAGCCCTTATCCATTAAGGATTGTCACGTATATTGTACTTTTATCGAATACTTAAGATAATGGGATAATTATGTTATTTTAGTGTAAATGTGACAACTTATTAATATAATATAGACAAAGGAAATATATCAAATTATGTGCAACAACATTGCAAAATTACATATTAAAAAAATCAAAAATATGAGGAAGTTTCATATTAAATTGCGAGTACGCTTTAATATTCCAACAACTCTTCGTACTTATGAGAATTATCATTTTTACGATTTTGTGACTCATGATTATTATGATTATTGTAAGAAATGTGGATATGTGAAAATGATCATAATTATAATAAATAATTCAATCACCATAAAAACAAATGGCCCATTAGCTCAGTTGGTTAGAGCGTCGTGCTAATAACGCGAAGGTTGCAGGTTCGAGACCTGCATGGGCCAAATTTATTTTTATTTAACCTTATTATGGGCCAAATTTATTTTTATTTAACCTTATTGATTTATAAATAATAAATGATATACTATCATTTTTTATAAATATGGCCGGTTAGTAAAATTTTTTAATTAAGAATACAAAAATTTAAAACAAATTATTTTTAATAATATTATAATTATTATCTATAATAATATTTTAGAATAAAATCTACATAATTGAAAATCTATTATGAACTAAACATATTTTTCTACAAGTTCAAATGTAGAGGTTAGTTTGTTGCTTTCTAACATCTCAAATCTAAGAGCTAACTAATTATACATTGAAATAGAATTTAGTATGTGACGTATCCCTCTTAAGCTAAATTGTACATGTTACGGTTAGCATAATTTATTACATAAACACATTACCACTTCTTGTTATAAGTCTATAGTAAGTTTCAAACATTACTCGCTTTGTCATTCGGCCACAAGTTGTCATCGAATATGTCTGTCTGAATTATTTAACACATTTTTTATGGGTCATAAGTAGGAGTATCTGTATTGGACCAAGAGCAGTACACAAGCGAGAGAGATGCAACATATTTATCCAAAACCTTAAGGCATATGATATAGGGATTATCTCACTTATAAAGAATTTAACCTGCACTTTTCCAAGCAATGTGAGACTTTTAACTCACACTTGTATCTCAATAATCTTCCCTCAAGTGTGAGTCCATCCATTATGCTCCCCCTTAAGAATAAGCTATTTCCTCCACATACACTTGTATCGCCGTTGACACTCATTCCATGTCACAGGCACTTCAACGGAACATGTTGTCTCACCATCATTTAGGAATACTTTCGATACAAGGATCAGATCCTTTACATAAACCATCGAATCTTATTCCAATGATGTGTCACGAGGATGAAAATTCACATTGAATCAAGAGAAACACACAAGTGAGAGAAACACCATATATTTACCCAAAAACTCAAGACATTGGTATATGGTTCCTCTCACTTATAAAATGTCTAACCTTCACTTTACCAAAAATTGTGAGAAAACAAATGGCCTATAAAAATGGTTTAATATTCAAAAAATTTATTAACATTCAAAATTTCAATAACAAAGTACTTTTACTAATATTATAATTTTTATCTATAACAATATTTTAAAATGAAATCTATTTAATTTAAAATGTATTACAAACTAAGCATGAGTTTCTAGAAGTTCAATTATTAAGGTAAGTTTGTTCCTTTTTAACATCTAAAATATAAGTTCTAACACCTTCTTGATGGGTCATTAGGAGAAACATTTACATTGAGTCAAGAGAAACACACAAACAAGAAATACACCACATATTTATCCAAAATCTTAAAGCATTTGATATATGGATCCTCTTACTAATAAAGTGTTTAACCTCTAGTTTTCCAAGCAATGTGAGACTTCCAACTCATAATTATATCGTAATAGTCTCCCCTAAAGTGTGAGTCTATCCATTATGCTCCCCCCATGTAGAAGCTCTTTCATCCATATACACTTGTATCACTATTGACATTGTTACCATATCACAAACACTTCAACAGGAAACGTTGTCTGACCATCATGTTAGGAATAGTTTCAATACAAGGATTTGGTCCCTTACTTATACCATTGACTCTTATGCCACGTATAGGTCATGAGGATGAGAATCCACGTTGGATCAAGAGAAACACCATATATTTACCCAAAATCTTAAGGCATTGGGTATTTGGTTCCTCAAGTGATCAACCTCCACTTTTTTAAAAAAATTAAGACTTCTAACTCACACTTTGTAGTGTTATATTGGCAAAACACCCTTACTAGGGCAATGCCATGAGACCTCCCTAAGAGAAGGTAATGATGCATGGTCGCCCAAAGAGAGGTATCGCCTCTCCCTTAAGTTTTCCTTGCCCATGGAGGAAAAAAACGTGGGGTAAGATGTAACACCATAAGTTCCCCGCATATAATATAATCAAATAAATAAGGAATATATCACATTTTCACATTAGGATGTCACACATCACACATCTCAAATCACAATTTGTTTTGGAAACACTTATCAATTTAAAATAAGACATTCAACACATGTCATCCCATACTCACCTTCACTTAGGGTATCATCGCAGCGGAATTTATCAAATTAGCATGCTTCCCAAATCAGAAAACTCTCATAAAATACTTTATCTAAAACTAATACAATATAGAAAAAGTCTCTGCAATTTAACATAAGCATCAAAACATCGAGAATATCACATCCAACTCTCTAATTAGCATAAACAGAAATAAAAGCATTGTCCGTACCGTCCAGTGTTACAGATAAGAGCAATGTAATTCTAAGAATGCAAGATAGGAAGAAAAAGGGAGAAACAGTCTCAACGCTATCCTCTAGCTCTAAGATTCTACTCGGTTGCCTGCTTATTTGTACTCCAAAAGGGAGCATAGACCACAACAACAACTAAGGGTGAGAATTCATATCAATAATATAAACGATATAAACTGCAAAGTAGAATTCAAACATCTACACACATATCAAAAAATCATACAATGTCACTTCACAACAAAATTCTCATACCCAAATCAACTTCATACACGCTTACAATTAAGCATATTTCTCCTATATGCATTGTGACTCAGTGTCATACCCCAAAATTTGCCCTCATATAATTACAAATATTATTTTATTTCATTTAAGTGACATGACACAATTGGTAAGACTTTGAGGGGACCAAGGATGAACCCTATTTTCTCCATCCCTCTCTCATCACTACGTCCCAACCCTCATATTCTACCAAACACGTACAGTAAAGGCCATTCACTGCCAATTCACGGAAAAGAAAAAGCTGAGATTGAAAAGCACCGCATCGCAAACGATCCGCACTGAACAACCATTCTGCAACAACTCACAACCACAATCAATTCCTTGGAATTCACTGTAAATCCTTAACTTTCGTTCTTGTTATTTATTGACTTGTTTTTTTTTAGAAAGGCAGAAAAGAAGGAAGAGAACTCCGCCGCGACCAAAGAGCTCCGACGAGGACCAATAAGCTTTAGCCGTCGACAACACCACCGCACCACCACGCACACGGATGGTCGCTCTGCCTTCGATTCAGATTCACCGCACGGCAACACCATGCCCGACGGCAACAGCATCAGACTCCAACCGGCGACCACACCTCACTCCGATCGAACCCCGCCGTGAAGCTACGGCGGCGCGTCAAACAACCCAAATCAACCGTCGGGCTTCCGATTCGAACCGCCCTTCATGCCATAGCCGCTGCACCACGCATCGGAACTTTTCGGTAATGTCTCGTATCTCTCCACTATTTGATTTTTGATTATATGGTTTTGCAAGGAACATTTGTTGGTTTTTGTTGGTGGGGAGGATCTAACAGAGAATTGAGTTTAAGAGAGGTGGGATGTTGTTGTTATTTTTTTTTTCTTCTTGAAACAAAATGGATGAACATAGAAGAAGAGATCGATTAGAAGAAGAGGAGGTTGTGTGGTTCTCGTTTTGGTAGTACTGTATCCATCACTTGGCTTCTTAGTTTTTATTTATTTTATTATTATACATACATAAGCATTGCCACTTGTTATCATTGTATTGGCTGGAAAATAATTTGAAAAGTCAAAGATCCACACTAATTTGTTTTACTGATAGCATGTGATTTATTCCATAATTCTTTTTCTAATGTATAGTTTTTCTTTTTTTTATGATGAGGCTATGTTCCTTTGGTAAACGAGGAAAATTAGGAAGAGAACTATAATTTTGCGATGTCGGGAAGTGCAACACACCCCATTTGATTTTTTTTAATTATTTTTATTTTCTATTAAGTTTAGTCATTACTAATAATTTCAACTTGTTATGAAAGATTAATTTAGTTTGAAGTTCTAGAATCAATTCAGTTTATTTATTTTAACAATAAAAAACACAAAACATTTTGATTAGTCTCTTTATTAAATATCAAAATTCAAAAAAATAGGTTTGTAATTAAATGTTTATTTTCTCTTTAGAATTTTATTTATTTTTCATTTAGATTTCTTTTTTTTTTATCGATAATTATTTATAAATTTGTTATTTTCTCATGTCATTACCTTTTCTTATTTTTGCGAGGTACTACCATCGTGAGCATTGGACTGTTTTTCAGACATTCATGGCATGCATGAATTAATCCGACGCTTCAGAGCCTGCAGTCACATGGTGGACTTTCAAGATTCGACCACACTGGATCAAAGCTAAGTAATCTTTTAATTAATTATTTATCCTTTTATTACATATATTTTCTTTTTATTATTTTCTTTTCTTTTCCTTTCTACCTTATTTATATTAACAAAATTATCTTTTAATTAAGTATTTTATTTATTGAAATGACTATTTAACTTATTTAATCGAACGTTAGATTATTTTTTATGACATATATATTAATTTAGTCACTTTACATGTTTAACCCATGACTTTAAACTCTGATTTTATTTTAACATGGTAACTAATCACTGTATTAACTGTTGAACCCTGAATAAGGGTTTACGAAGAAAATGCCCTACACTCAAAACCTTTGCTTTTCGCATTCCTTTTCAGGTTAAATCAAAAATCTTCCGACTATGCGCCACGTCCTTCATAAAGCTAAGTTTTCTAATTTTTTCTGTTTAAATATTATTTTATTTTATTTTATTTTTGTTTTGCCTTTTAACAAGGTTTGCCTCGAATAGTCAATACACTCATTACTCTCTTTTTCTTTTGTCAACTCTTTAATGGTCAGAGTCAAGACTTCACGCTCAAGGCAAACCTCTGCCTATCAACCTTCATCAATCGAGGCTAAAGGTTTGTCAAGTTGCCAAGGCTACGAGTTTGGTAACCCTAAACCCTAATCTTGATATTTTTCTGTGTTCATTATTACTTATGTCAAACCCTATTAAGGGATCCGCTGGTTTCATTGTTCCATTCCACATATTATTATGTAACTGTTCCCTGGTTGTATTGTGTGGCCTTAAAGGCACTTAAAACTGTTACATTATTTTACTGTGTGGTTAGTAATATAGGGAGTGACAAGACTAATTAACTGAACGATAGCTCACCTAACTACAAGATAAATGTAATCGAAGTTAACCACGTGATTGTTGCACCCACACACCTTTAGGGTAATCCCTCTCTGTTGCCTTCTCTATTGCCTGCTGCCTTGTTGCCTTGTTGCCTTGCTGCCTGTTGCCTTTGTGTTTTTGCAGAATAGCCAGTCCCTCGAATACGAGGATACCTCAGCCTGTTGCTTCGATAATTAAAAGGTCATACGACCCTAAATGATGCTGCCTTCGATACACAAGTATGACCTCGACCCTCGGATGTTGCCTACGGAAAATGGCTGAGGTATCTTCTGGTTGCCTAACGGAAAAATGGCTTATTCTGATCCTTGCCTTAGACTACCTGCCCTCCTATGGCATGGGACAGTCTTATGGCAGAGGATATTTCGACGACCCTTCAACCTCCAAACGAAAGGCTTCCTGCCCTCTTATGGCAAGGATAGACCCTTTCATTCTGAAAGGCAAAAAGAGACCTATCATCTGAGTTTAAGGTAATTGCCCCTAATTGCCTTGCAATGCTCAAACCTTTTTATTATATTCTTTCTCATAATTTTTCAAAAGGGCAACGCTTATTCACAAGCTAAAGTCCCTATCTCTTTCATCTACTTTTTCTAAACAAACGAGCAAGCAAAGCAATTAAGAGCCCATGGAAAACCATGGATGCAAAGGGTGCCTTACACCTTCCCTTTGCATAAATTACCCCCCGAACTCAGTTTTCTTAAAAGGTTTTTTCTGTTTCTTTTTGCCTTTCCGAATATTGTTTGGATAAAATAAAAGTCGGTGGCGACTCTTGCTTAACCGCGACATTTCGATTGATAAAAAGTCAGTTCACCGTATTACAGAACTGGCGACTCTGCTGGGGAGTTTCGATAAAAGAGGGGTTACCTTAAAAGTTTAGGATTCATTTTAAATGTTTTCTATTGTTTGCTTTGTTTGTTTTATTTTTCAGGGGCGTTTTGGGAAATAACTGAAGGACGAATCCTACACCCGGATTCAAGTACATCTAAGATAGGAAGTGGCATAGTCATGGCGACCTCCTTCATGTATGTGGAGGATTGGTCAATATGAGAGTTCACGCTTAAGTTAGGCCTCTATGGGTGTTTGCATGCTTCTCTTGTATGAGGGAGGTTCGTGCGGATGTCTGTGGGTGAGTCGGAGCTTAAGGACCTTTAGTAACCTTTAACCCATCCTGACTTTTAGGAACGTAGTGGGGGGACTACTCTTGATGTATGTTGAGAGCATAGTCGCTACCCGATACTACAGCTCAGATAGGTTCTTTCTCAAAGTATCATTGCATGGTATGTATGTATCATGTTCGAGGGTGCTTTAGGAGGGCTGACAATTCTGGGTAACTCGGTAGAACCCGTTGCTGAAATCTCCTTATCCATAGAAATACCCTTGGGAAGGACACCTGATCAGACTCCATGCAAGCCTTAAGCCAAAAATTGTGTGACTTGCGTGACTTGTTTGTGTTTGCTACTAACCTTCGTTTCCTCGCAGGTTTTATTAAAAGGACCTGTTTGTCCTTAATATCTCACACTATGCCTTATGAGCTGCATTCGCATAACATCATGACATCATGACATCATAAGCATAACATGTTGACTAACCCTTTCAAGGATCTTAGGGATTTAGGGCGCACAATTTCAGGTGCTCTTATCAAGGACTGAATTCCTAATTAAGGGGTAAGAGGATTTATTTTCCTCTAGCCATGTACCTTCAAAGTCAGAAGTTCCCGAATCAGAGGCTATGACCCACTAGATATGGTGAGCTTGATTCCCATAGAAGAACATCCAAAAATCAGAGTTCTTCGAACGAAGAAGCGACCAAATCATTTTCTACGTTGCTAACTAAATTTCCGGAGATCCTTGAAAATATTGTATCTGCATTCATAACATTGCATCACAGGTTTCCATCCACAGGTTCCTCACCACGCCATTTATTTCAGAACAAATGGGTCTCGAGCAATCAGTCAAAAATCTTCAGGCTCAGAACAACCAATTCCGAGAGATGATCTTTAACTTGGCCAAGGGGCAAGAAGAATTAAAGGCACTCATATTCTTGGGGTACAATTACAATGCGAGATGCGCTTATTATTCGAACAATCCTGGTTATGGTGTAAAGGTAGACCGTTGAAGCGTGCCACTCAAATCAGAAAAGACCACGACAATAAAGTCACGACAACCGAGTCACGATAATGGAATCACGACAACTGAGTCACGATAATGGAATCATGACAACTGAGTCACGATAATGGAATCACGACAACAAAGTCACGACAACTGAGTCACGATAATGGAATCACGACAACAAAGTCACGACAACTGAGTCACGATAATGGAATCACGACAACAAAGTCACGACAACTGAGTCACGATAATGGAATCACGACAACAAAGTCACGACAACTGAGTCACGATAATGGAATCACGACAACAAAGTCACGACAACTGAGTCACAACAATCAATTCACTCATATGATCCAGATGCTCAGGGCAATCGAGCCAACAAATTCTAACACCTACTATAAACCCAATGCGAGGTGCGCGTACCATTCCAACAGTCTTGGACATTACACAAACAACTGCTGGACATTAAAGAATAAGATTCAAGATCTGATCAATGACAGAGAAATCAAATCCAACCCTCCTGAAACCCCTGTGGTGATCACCGCTCCTATGCCTAGTCATGACATGATTGATCGACGTCTCGACGGACGAACTTTAGATCATTAGATTTACTTTCATTTGCAATTTCTATTCTGTTTGTTTAAACATTCAAATTATGATAGACATTATTTGTTTTAATAATCAGCATCAGTGCATTGCATATATTTGTCTTGAATAAATTATTTCGTTATCACTCATTTTAAATTATGTCTTTACTTTGCATATGTTTTATGATACTCAACTCCTGCTAAAGTTGTACACCTTTTGAGGGAGGATGACGAAAGCGATACCGCAACCTCATACAGTATGCTTTCGAACGGACTATGATGACGATGTACAGGCATTGTTTCAATTCCTAAACAGTAGAGATATAAGGATGTTAATCCCTCGTCAACCCCTTTGAGCCTAAGGAGTAGAAGTTTCTTTCTTGTACTAATTAAAACCCTTTATCATAACCTGGGGCAGGGTAGTTCTCAGTTAATTTGGTTGTGCATTCTATTTTAAGAAAATCATTCAGTACACCTTTCAACAAAGGTTTCAATCACAAGCGCTCATCCGCACGCCTCAAAGAAGTGTTGGAGATGCCAATCAAAAGCCAATGATGGTTCATCAATCATCAAGCAAGACAGTCAATATCTTTCATATACACCAAGAAAAGCCTGCTAAGTCAAAAAAAAAATCAAAAGATGACTTAGGCAAAAAATCAAGGCATCCCGCTGACTGTAAGCTCAAAATAGACAGTTCAGGCAAAAGTTAGGGATATCAAAAAATGAAAAAACGGAAGTCAATAAATTCTTGAACAACTCAAAGTTGTAACTACCAAAAGGAAGAAGTGTCTGCTGTCTCAAAAAGTGCTCTTTGCTTGTGAACCATCAACATTATCAAAGGTGCAAATCCAAAAGTCTCTTGGAACCTGAATGCGTAAGTTGAATTAACTGAGCTTAGGACTGAAGATCATCACGAAGAGGGGTGGGTACAATCAAATTTTGAGCCTTTATCCTTTGTTTCTTAAACCGTGAACCAAGCCACATTACAACCCTTGAAAGTCCTAACTGAAGCATGGTTAGTTCAAAAGCATACTGTTACCAAAAGGGTATCCTGACTCCTTAAGGTTTACCACAAATGCCGAGTTGATATCACGTTCTTACAAACATCACATTGTTACAAATATCATGTTTTTACAAATATCACGCTTTTTACATCTCCTGTTTTAAAAATATTTTCAAAAACTCAAGACAGACGTATGCATTGCATCTCATGAATTCATTATTAAACAAATTCTGCTACATAATTTCAAACGTTAGCAACAGAAAGAACTTGCACATGGAACAACTAATGACTGAAAGTTATCCCGACAGACGATATTACTCCAAGAAACCATGTCTCTTACGTATACAAGGGGCATGACACGTTTTGCTCAATCAATCTGGGGCAATCCAGTCAAGTTTCCGAGAATCTCTCAAGGATGCCAAAATAATCAGGGGCACGCATCCAAGAAGATCTGAAGCTACTTCTCAACCAACATAGGACATCATATTGGGCATATGATTACTAGGGGCATGTCTCCTAAAGTGCACATCTTATAAAGTCCTCGCAAGGTGAATCTTTCCAAAGTTCCTGCTAACTGGGGCAAATCTATACAAGTCCCGTTTGACATTTTAAGTGACGTGTCCTAAATCAAGTAGTAGTTACTATAATACTGGGGGCAACTTTCACCCATGTCTCCCCACAAAGCCGGGTTCACAAGATCATATCCCCACAGAGTAATCATTAAGAAGATATCTTCAATCGCTCTCGACAAAGACATGGTTCCCCAACAGAGTTTACATCTTCAATACTGTCGCTTTCCTCCAACACGACTTATCAATATCTTTATCACCAATCAATCAGGGAACATCAAGTCACTGATCATCTCCAAGCAGAAATAATAAATTCCCAGCTGAGCATCTCCAAGACAAGATCAGACAGTACAATTACAAGGACATAAAGATCTACTTTCTTAATCAAAGACAACATAAATCATATTCACATATCATATGTCATAAACATATTCATACATTGCATACATTACCTCATAATGAACTCATACATAACACGCAAAAGCTCTCATTTATTTTGAGGGATTCATTACATAACCCATGCATCATGACATTGCATAAATTTAACTTTACCTTTTGCAGAATACAGGTACAAACAAACAAACGAAAACTCCAACTTTCCAAGATCTAATTCATCTACCACGAACGGTAATGACACGATCATTTCCAAGATCTAATTCGGTCACCACGAACGGTACTGACACGATCATTTCCAAGATCTAATTCAGCTACTACGAATGGTACTGACACGATCAACACTCGAAGATCTAATTCATTTACCACGAACGGTAATGACACGATCACTTTCAAAGTCTAATTCAGCTACTACGAACAGTACTGACACGACAGAAGATCTAATTCAGATACTACGAACGGTACTGACACGATCAAATCTCAGAGGTCTAATTCTATCATCACGAACGGTGTAGACACGATCACTGACGTCCCCAGTCTAATTCAGTTACTACGAACGGTGCTGACACGACAAGAGAGTCTAATTCTATCATCACGAACGATGTAGACACGATTATCTCTCCAAAAGATCTAATTCATTTACTACGAACGGTAATGACACGATCAACGAGCAAACGACATTTCTCAAAATTCAACTACCAGATGGCATCCACAAGCCCATCCCCGACAAAAGTCCCTACTTCAAATAGGGCAAATTTCTTGGCATTCTTATGTTCAATCATCTTCCACCTTCAGATACCGACTGGCGCGCAGACCACTCTACATCTTCAGGTTTAAGATAATTGAACAGGGGAAGCTGTCATACCCCAAAATTTGCCCTCATATAATTACAAATATTATTTTATTTCATTTAAGTGACATGACACAATTGGTAAGACTTTGAGGGGACCAAGGATGAACCCTATTTTCTCCATCCCTCTCTCATCACTACGTCCCAACCCTCATATTCTACCAAACACGTACAGTAAAGGCCATTCACTGCCAATTCACGGAAAAGAAAAAGCTGAGATTGAAAAGCACCGCATCGCAAACGATCCGCACTGAACAACCATTCTGCAACAACTCACAACCACAATCAATTCCTTGGAATTCACTGTAAATCCTTAACTTTCGTTCTTGTTATTTATTGACTTGTTTTTTTTTTAGAAAGGCAGAAAAGAAGGAAGAGAACTCCGCCGCGACCAAAGAGCTCCGACGAGGACCAATAAGCTTTAGCCGTCGACAACACCACCGCACCACCACGCACACGGATGGTCGCTCTGCCTTCGATTCAGATTCACCGCACGGCAACACCATGCCCGACGGCAACATCATCAGACTCCAACCGGCGACCACACCTCACTCCGATCGAACCCCGCCGTGAAGCTACGGCGGCGCGTCAAACAACCCAAATCAACCGTCGGGCTTCCGATTCGAACCGCCCTTCATGCCATAGCCGCTGCACCACGCATCGGAACTTTTCGGTAATGTCTCGTATCTCTCCACTATTTGATTTTTGATTATATGGTTTTGCAAGGAACATTTGTTGGTTTTTGTTGGTGGGGAGGATCTAACAGAGAATTGAGTTTAAGAGAGGTGGGATGTTGTTGTTATTTTTTTTTTCTTCTTGAAACAAAATGGATGAACATAGAAGAAGAGATCGATTAGAAGAAGAGGAGGTTGTGTGGTTCTCGTTTTGGTAGTACTGTATCCATCACTTGGCTTCTTAGTTTTTATTTATTTTATTATTATACATACATAAGCATTGCCACTTGTTATCATTGTATTGGCTGGAAAATAATTTGAAAAGTCAAAGATCCACACTAATTTGTTTTACTGATAGCATGTGATTTATTCCATAATTCTTTTTCTAATGTATAGTTTTTCTTTTTTTTATGATGAGGCTATGTTCCTTTGGTAAACGAGGAAAATTAGGAAGAGAACTATAATTTTGCGATGTCGGGAAGTGCAACACACCCCATTTGATTTTTTTTAATTATTTTTATTTTCTATTAAGTTTAGTCATTACTAATAATTTCAACTTGTTATGAAAGATTAATTTAGTTTGAAGTTCTAGAATCAATTCAGTTTATTTATTTTAACAATAAAAAACACAAAACATTTTGATTAGTCTCTTTATTAAATATCAAAATTCAAAAAAATAGGTTTGTAATTAAATGTTTATTTTCTCTTTAGAATTTTATTTATTTTTCATTTAGATTTCTTTTTTTTTTATCGATAATTATTTATAAATTTGTTATTTTCTCATGTCATTACCTTTTCTTATTTTTGCGAGGTACTACCATCGTGAGCATTGGACTGTTTTTCAGACATTCATGGCATGCATGAATTAATCCGACGCTTCAGAGCCTGCAGTCACATGGTGGACTTTCAAGATTCGACCACACTGGATCAAAGCTAAGTAATCTTTTAATTAATTATTTATCCTTTTATTACATATATTTTCTTTTTATTATTTTCTTTTCTTTTCCTTTCTACCTTATTTATATTAACAAAATTATCTTTTAATTAAGTATTTTATTTATTGAAATGACTATTTAACTTATTTAATCGAACGTTAGATTATTTTTTATGACATATATATTAATTTAGTCACTTTACATGTTTAACCCATGACTTTAAACTCTGATTTTATTTTAACATGGTAACTAATCACTGTATTAACTGTTGAACCCTGAATAAGGGTTTACGAAGAAAATGCCCTACACTCAAAACCTTTGCTTTTCGCATTCCTTTTCAGGTTAAATCAAAAATCTTCCGACTATGCGCCACGTCCTTCATAAAGCTAAGTTTTCTAATTTTTTCTGTTTAAATATTATTTTATTTTATTTTATTTTTGTTTTGCCTTTTAACAAGGTTTGCCTCGAATAGTCAATACACTCATTACTCTCTTTTTCTTTTGTCAACTCTTTAATGGTCAGAGTCAAGACTTCACGCTCAAGGCAAACCTCTGCCTATCAACCTCCATCAATCGAGGCTAAAGGTTTGTCAAGTTGCCAAGGCTACGAGTTTGGTAACCCTAAACCCTAATCTTGATATTTTTCTGTGTTCATTATTACTTATGTCAAACCCTATTAAGGGATCCGCTGGTTTCATTGTTCCATTCCCCATATTATTATGTAACTGTTCCCTGGTTGTATTGTGTGGCCTTAAAGGCACTTAAAACTGTTACATTATTTTACTGTGTGGTTAGTAATATAGGGAGTGACAAGACTAATTAACTGAACGATAGCTCACCTAACTACAAGATAAATGTAATCGAAGTTAACCACGTGATTGTTGCACCCACACACCTTTAGGGTAATCCCTCTCTGTTGCCTTCTCTATTGCCTGCTGCCTTGTTGCCTTGTTGCCTTGTTGCCTTGCTGCCTGTTGCCTTTGTGTTTTTGCAGAATAGCCAGTCCCTCGAATACGAGGATACCTCAGCCTGTTGCTTCGATAATTAAAAGGTCATACGACCCTAAATGATGCTGCCTTCGATACACAAGTATGACCTCGACCCTCGGATGTTGCCTACGGAAAATGGCTGAGGTATCTTCTGGTTGCCTAACGGAAAAATGGCTTATTCTGATCCTTGCCTTAGACTACCTGCCCTCCTATGGCATGGGACAGTCTTATGGCAGAGGATATTTCGACGACCCTTCAACCTCCAAACGAAAGGCTTCCTGCCCTCTTATGGCAAGGATAGACCCTTTCATTCTGAAAGGCAAAAAGAGACCTATCATCTGAGTTTAAGGTAATTGCCCCTAATTGCCTTGCAATGCTCAAACCTTTTTATTATATTCTTTCTCATAATTTTTCAAAAGGGCAACGCTTATTCACAAGCTAAAGTCCCTATCTCTTTCATCTACTTTTTCTAAACAAACGAGCAAGCAAAGCAATTAAGAGCCCATGGAAAACCATGGATGCAAAGGGTGCCTTACACCTTCCCTTTGCATAAATTACCCCCCGAACTCAGTTTTCTTAAAAGGTTTTTTCTGTTTCTTTTTGCCTTTCCGAATATTGTTTGGATAAAATAAAAGTCGGTGGCGACTCTTGCTTAACCGCGACATTTCGATTGATAAAAAGTCAGTTCACCGTATTACACTCAGCTATACAAATCGATGCATATGCATGTGATACCAATTCAATAATTTGGTTTTATCAGGAATCGGGTCCCCTATCAGAAATCGTGATCCCCCTCTCTGATCTTGGGACAAGCCGCTAGTCCCTTCTCTGAACTAGCGAACATGCATCTTGACATGACTTCATGATGCAATGCTCATGTACATACATGCACAACAAAATCAATTTGATAAGACCCCTCTATAGTTTTAACATAATGCACTTACAACTCAAGTAATCCCCTCTCTGGATTACCACACCATAACAAAACATAATTATCATCAGCTATCATGCTCGCACAACAGCATATACTTATCGCAACATATAAATATTCATCACAACATAACAATCAACAACCCAAATACTCCCACCATTCAACAATTATTTCATAAATTCGATTAACATATTCACTTGTCACCTCTCATAATTTACACTATTGGTCCAAATCCTTTATTTTCTATCTAGATGAAATAAATCTAATAAAATATTATTATTTTAATTATTAAAATAAATTTTTATATTTTAATCAACCTCTCTCCCCTCTAATTACTCCTCACACTCTCACTATAGGGTCACTCACTCCAATCACCCATATTATTTAATTAATATTACTCAATAATTAAATAAATACACAAAAGTCATAATAAATAAAATCATTTCAATAAATAAAAAACTGGGATGTTACAACTCTCCATCACTTAAAGAATTTTCGCCCTCGAAAATTACCTTAAGTAAACAGACTCGGATACAACTCGTTCATCTAGATCTCAAGCTCCCAAGTCACGTTTCCACTAGCTGGTCCTCCCTAAGTTACCTTCACCAAGGTAATATCTTTACCATTCTACTATTTCACTTCCCGGTCCTCTATCCGTATCGGTAATTCCTCTATTATTATTTTAATTATTAAAATAAATTTTAATATTTTAATCAATCTCTCTCCCCTTTAATTACTCCCCACACTCCCACTATAGGGTCACTCACTCCGATCACCCATATTATTTAATTAATATTACTCAATAATTAAATAAATATATAAAATTCATAATAAATCAAATCATTTCAATAAATAAAAAATTGGGATGTTACAACTCTCCCTCAGTTAAAGAATTTTCGCCCTCAAATATTACCTTAAGTAAACAGACTCGGATATGACTCGTTCATCTAGATCTCAAGCTCCCAAGTCACGTTTCCACCAACTGGTCCTCCCTAAGTTACATTCACCAAGGTAATCTCTTTACCACACAACTGTTTCACTTCTCGGTCCTCTATCCGTATAGGTAATTCTTCTATAGTCAAGTTATCTCCCACCTGCACATCATCTACTTGTATTATGTGAGACGGATCTGGAATATATTTCCTCAACTGAGACACATGAAACTCATTGTGAAGAATAGAAAGCGACAATGGCAAAGCAATCTGATAGGACATTTCCCTTATCCTCTACATAATCTGGTATGGACTGATGAAATGTGGTGTGAGCTTTCGAGACTTCAAAGCTCTACCAACACCAATTACCTGAGTAACTCTCAAAAACACGTGATCTCCCTCTTGGAACTCAAGTTATTTCCTTCCCATATCATGGTAGCTCTTCTAGAGACTCTACGAAGCTCTCATCTTCTCTATGGTATGTTAGACAATCTCATTTCCAATAACAACACCTTCTCCTGACTCATACCAATATAAAGGTGTCCTACACCTTCTACCATACAATGCTTCAAACAGTGCCATCCCAATACTCGAATGGAAATTGTTGTTGCTGGTAAATTCAGTCAACAATAAAAAGTTATCCCAATCACCTCCTTGTTATAGCACATTAGCCCTCAACAATTCATCTAAGGATTTAATAGTCCTCTCTGTTTGGCCACCTGTTTGCGGATGATAAGAAGAACTCAAATGCAATTTCGTACCCAAAGCTTTCTGTAAACTCTTCCATAACCTTGACGTATACCTCAGATCTCTGTCAGATACAATATTGGATGGAATCCCATGCAACCTGATAATCTTCTCAATATACAGCCCGACTAGTCTTTCCAACAGATAGTTATGTCAAATCAAAATAAAATGAGTCAATTTAGTCAACCTACCCACAATCACCCAAATGGAGTCACATCCCTTCACAATCATGGTATCCCATTTCCAATCAAGAATGCTCAACGATTACATCAGACCCAATGACTTCTGATGTTTAATCTTTGACTTATGGAAAATGAAACAAGCATATACAAACTCAATACCTCCTTCTTCACACCAAGCCACCAAAATAATTTCTTCAAGTCTTTATACATCTTAGTAGCACCGGGCTAGTAGCCAAATATCTGTTGTGTACAAAATTTTGTGGTGATTTTCATGAAATGAAAGGGTTCTCAAAATCCTTTGGTCAGTGTGTGAGAGTTTCCTTAATAGCTTACTAATCACTCTAACAGTTTTTACAATACTTTAGTCACACTAATACACCACTCTAAGTGCATGACCAACTAGGCAAACTTTCACACTTTTCACAACTTTGAAGATTCAAGTTCCTTGCTACATTACCTTTGACTATAGCACTTCATTATAGAATCTTGAATATTCTCTCAAATGAGGTTTGAGATGAATTCAGGATAAGAACCACCATCAAAGGCAGCTGGAAAGATATCATCATGGATCAATTAGGACCAAGTAAATGATCAACCAACATGATTTCACCAAAAATCATAGTCATCATCAAGACTATTTTGATCACTCAAAGGATCATGGCATCGTTAATTATAGTACTTGCAAGTTCATAGATCCATAATATAATCAAATAATAATAGAAAAATAACTGATAACGTGCTTACAAATATCACTTAACATATGGTGTAAAAAGGTCTAAACACGGATCCAAGTGTTTGAATCTTTCAACAAAAAATGTACACAATGAAATCACTTGCTTGCTTCTTTCTTTCTTTCTTTCTTTCTTTCTTTTAGTTGAGCTTCTTCTCTAGATGGTTCTTTGAAATTGTGACTATATTTAGCAATAGTTTGGTCCTTCTTGTAGATGTATGTGAATTGTCAATGTGTTTAAATCCACATCTTGTGAATCTTATGCATATGCATATTTGAGTGCGAGCGAGACAATAAGGGCAACATTGATGCCAACAAATTGTCTAAACTCAAAAAAGGCGTTTTTTCATGTGCTTGGTGGGGAATTTTTATGCAAACTTTGGAACTGTCATACCCCTAAAATTTGCCCACACTTTCCAAAAAAATCGAAGCTATTTTAAAAATTGGTTTTTATAAAAATCTCAGGTTCATTTACATTGACATCCTGAATTTTATAAATATTCAATTTAAAATCTATTTTAAAATATAATAGTTTACACTTAAATTGTTATATTTTAATAAATAGAAAAATATTTGTCTATGCTTCGTATACTTTCAATTGAATTTTTATTTCAAATAAATAGCACAGCACAATTTGTAAGAATGAAAGGCTTGCGAAGGTCACGGGTTCAATTCCAAAGGTCACAATTTCCACTCACACAAATTTCTAACTCTTTGTTAACACACGTACGTTTTCGACACAAAATTCTTTTGCACTAATGCTTTCTAAACACCAGGCCCAATTTCAATTTACTGATACTACAACTAACCAAATCACAATGCTTTCCTTTTACAATTTAAGGTGTACACAAAAATTTCATTAAATTAACTTTATTTCACAAAACAAATAGCAAGAAATAAGACTTTTATTTTTTTCCAGAAAATCAGATAATCTCAAACTAATCTCCCTCACCACGATTCACCGGCATCTCCGGTTTCACAATCACCATATCACAAACTTGTTCACGCTTTTAGCAATACGAGTTGGATCACGATTTTAACAACTTTGCCACCAAAGAAATTACCGGGTCGAGTCGCGGATCGGTACACTTTCTTTAAGACGTTTCGCGGTACTGCCAAAATTATGCAAAGCAGCTCTTAATAACCACGACGCCTCCAGGATAAAAAACCCAGTTCTAAACTATACGATTACTACTTGCACGATAGATAATCGGTCTAGAAATACACCCTCAAATGGTACTAGGACCATTCAAATATGGTATGAATACCATCTTAGTATCTGGTATAAAGACCAGTCGTAGTAATTTCTCAAACCAAGAGAAATTTCAATAATTCTCTAAAGAGAATCCAAGAAAAAATTATACTTATAATTTCTCAACTCAAACGAGGAGAAATTAACATTATTCTCTAAAGAGAATTCAAGAAGGTACTCGGAAAATTCAACGAGTAGAAAGAAAGAGGGAGAAGTTGGCGCTTCGACAACTCGAAAGACGCAGAGTTATGAGAGTGAGGAAGGAAAAACTCAAATTAAGTTTTTGGTGTGTTTTGGAATGAAACAAGTGACTTCATTATATAATGAAATAAACTAGCTAAGATTTCTAATCTAAGTAATGTGGGACTAAGAAGTTTTTTCAACTAATATACAATGTGGGACTTCACTTAATGAACTTTTTCAATTCATCTCCCTATATTGGAATATATGCATAATGTTCCAACAATCACAAATTGCAAACTCCATTGAATCTAAAACAAGCATCCTGAACGAATTCCATAAGTTGTTGACACAAACTACACAAAACCAAAACCATGTTCCCTGTTGAAATCGTTAACCGCACAAAATCTGAGAAAAATGGTGTAGCTTGTTCTTTTCTTTTTGCAGGTATACTTACAGCCAAGGAGAGTTTCAAATCGCAGAGCACCTATGTCGACAACCTGCGTTTGCCTCGGATTTCCGACGCCGACGAAACACCACCATACCCATGTATAAAACCTGTAGAAGCTTTTTGACAACGAGATCTAAAAAAATTCGTCTCTTTGTTTTGCAGGACAACAGGGTATCATCAAATAGAAAACATCACCGGCAGCCTTCTTCACACACTTTCACGTTACAGTAAGGATCAAATAAAAGAAGCCTAATAGAAGATCTAGACATCCCATGATTCGGACTGCTCCCAGCCACCAGCCAGCGTTTCCAGCCGAGAGTCCGACGTGACCTCCATCCATTCGGACGGTGTTCCACCTCCGATCTAACCGCCGGACACCACCACCATTCGGACGGTGTTCCACCTCCGATCTAACCGCCGGACACCACCACCATCATCAACCTCGCAACTCAACGCATGCAATGCTGCTTCCAGCAATGTATCCGGCACGCGAAGAACATCATCAACATCATCGAAACGAAATCGGTAATCTTCATTTGACTCCGTTCTCGATTGAATGTAAACTATGCTCCGTAATTGTTAATTTCATGTTGTATGTTGATACTTTTGTGTAAATCCTGTGTTTATTTGAGTTCTTGGTATGCTGCAAGTTAACAAATGTTTGAAGATGAACAGAGCAATGAAATGTTGAGATTGTGTTTTAGAGTGAAACAATGTGTTTTTTTGTCCCAATGTCATTTGGGCTTTTCCCAATCCAGCCCATCGGATTACTTAAGTGCTACACCCCCTCCAATGTTTCACACTCTCTTGACCGACCCTCATTTGAATATGGACCAATACATGGGCCCAGCGCCCAGACCTTAATCACCCCCAAGTTTTGCTGTTTTAACCCATTTTATTTTATTATTTCATTTTGTTTAAAATTTAGTTTTTATAATTGTTTAATATCTACAAAAAATATAAAAAATATCTTGCTTGATCGAATTTTCTTTTCTCATATTTAAAATACAAAAATATTTTATTTTTAAATTAGAATTTTATTTCCTCTATATAATATTAAATATATTAAAAATCCAAAAATATTTGTTTTAATTTTAATGTTTCTTTTTTAGAATTTATTATGACTATTTTTAGATTTTCTTTAATCAATAATTGTTTATATATCTGTAATAACATTTTATTTTTATTTTTGTGAGGTACTATCATTTTGAGCATTGGACTATTTGGTGGACACCTACAATTTTATTTTGTGTATATTAATTATTCATTTCCATTTTTATTTTTTATTTTGGGTTGTTGTAATAATTTCCTATCCTCGTTTGGCAATTTGTAATCCCCTCCCCGAAGCGATGTAATAGCGTAGGAATTTTTACCTTTCCGCACTTTAAATTTCTGTACATACTAAATTGTTAGATGTATGTTAATAGGACTGTATGGTAAGACTAAAAACAATCATAGTTCACCTTAATTCAAGATTAAATACTCGAATCTAACACACTCGCACCCACTCACCTCTAGGGTACGCCCCTATTGGTTGCCTTTCGGAAAATAATAGTCAAGTCCCTCGAAGCGTAGGGATACCTTAGCACATGCTGCCTACGATTCAAAATCATCATTGTCCCTTCGATAAAAAGATCATAGTCCCTTCGAGTTGCCTACGATAAATGATCTTGTCCCTCGAGTTGCCTTCGATTAAATGATGATAGTCCCTTCGAACGCTAAGGTATCCCTACATGTTGCCTTTATGACTATTCACATCGCATAGGACTTCCTACCCTCTTTATGGTATCGCGGATCGGTACACTTTCTTTAAGACGTTTCGCGGTACTGCCAAAATTATGCAAAGCAGCTCTTAATAACCACGACGCCTCCAGGATAAAAAAACCCAGTTCTAAACTATACGATTACTACTTGCACGGTAGATAATCGGTCTAGAAATACACCCTCAAATGGTACTAGGACCATTCAAATATGGTATGAATACCATCTTAGTATCTGGTATAAAGACCAGTCGTAGTAATTTCTCAAACCAAGAGAAATTTCAATAATTCTCTAAAGAGAATCCAAGAAAAAATTATACTTATAATTTCTCAACTCAAACGAGGAGAAATTAACATTATTCTCTAAAGAGAATTCAAGAAGGTACTCGGAAAATTCAACGAGTAGAAAGAAAGAGGGAGAAGTTGGCGCTTCGACAACTCGAAAGACGCAGAGTTATGAGAGTGAGGAAGGAAAAACTCAAATTAAGTTTTTGGTGTGTTTTGGAATGAAACAAGTGACTTCATTATATAATGAAATAAACTAGCTAAGATTTCTAATCTAAGCAATGTGGGACTAAGAAGTTTTTTCAACTAATATACAATGTGGGACTTCACTTAATGAACTTTTTCAATTCATCTCCCTATATTGGAATATATGCATAATGTTCCAACAATCCCCCACTTGAATTTAAAACAGTGTTTCAGAAATAACGTCAAACGTTTCTAAGATTGTGCATAAGCAGAGGTGTCTACGACTTGAACCTTTGCGTAGCAAGTAGGATTCCGATTCAACAAGAGTGACACAATTGTCTTGAACTCTATCTCAGACATCAAACTCGCACACAACCTTTTCTTAAGGTGTATTCTTAATAGCCCGTGCTTTTAATGGCCCTGCACGTGTATCCCGGTTTAGTGAAGGCTCTAGGAATTCTGCCTCGAAATTCCATAGGAACCGGCCTCAGTTCCACAATCACTTAGGTGAGTCTATCAAGAGTACTCCTGTAGCCTAGGTACTCCCTCATACAGAGTATAGATCTCATTAAGAGTTTCTATTATCTCATCCTCTTATTACTTCAGGATTCATACTTCTTTTATTTACTTTAGCATGATCACCTCATATTACTCACAACTTGTTATTACCCATTGAACCTATTTCTTGGGATCTCCAGTCATTTAGGTCGGGTTACCATCATGAGCAACTCATTTCTGTATAGGCATTAGTCCCATCTTTTTTAGATGTATTATGGACTTTCTCTCTAGCTAATCCTTTCGTCAAAGGATCTGCTAAGTTTTCATCAGTGCGTACATGATCCATTCTTACAGCTCCTTTAGAGATACAATCTCTAAAGGCATTGTGCTTTCTTCTTATTTGACGTCTTTTACCATTATAATAACGGTTCTCAATTTTTGCAATAGCCGCGGTACTATCGCAGTGGATCAACACAACTGACATAGGTTTTTCCCATAAGAGAATCTCAGCTAGCAAGCATCTTAACCAACTTGCTTCTTCACTAGCATTTGCTAATGCGATCATTTCAGACTCCGTCGTGGACTGAGCCAGGATAGTCTGCTTATTTGATTTCCAAGATACAGCTCCTCCAACTATGTTGAATACATAGCCACTAGTAGCTTCGGAATCACCTGACAAGGTATTCCAATCTGCATCACTGTATCCTTCAAGTACAACAGGAAATTTCTGATAATGTAGACCGAGATATACGGTCCTTTTAAGGTACCTCATGACTTGCTCAATAGCTTGTCAGTGCTTGTTACTCGGTCTACTCGTAAATATGCATAACAATCTTACGACATATACAATGTCGGGTCTAATACAATCAGTGGCATATCTAAGGCTGCCAATGATGCTCGCATATTCAGTTTGTCTCACACTTTCACCAGTGTTCTTAAACAGTTTAACACTTGGTTTATAAGGTGTGCATGCAGGTTTACAATCAAAGTATTTATATTTCTTTAAGATCTTCTACACATAGTGTGATTGATCCTAAGAAATTTCTTGCACGGGTCTCGTGATCTTTATACCAAGAATCTCGTGATCTTTCATATCAAAGTTGTTACTCAACAATGATTTCACATCATTAATGGTCTGAATGTTTGATCCAAATATGAGTAAATAGTCTACATATAGACATATGATAGTGTAAATGCGATTCTCAAGTTTGTAATAAACGCATTTGTCACTTTCATTCACTTTATACCCATTCGATATCATTAAGTTATCAAACTTTTCATACCATTGTTTAGGAGATTGCTTTAATCCATACAAAGATTTGTCTAACTTACAAACCTTGTTTTTCTTGTTCATGGATCACAAACCCTTCTGGTTGTTCCATATAGATTTCTTCTTCTAAGTCACCGTTTAGAAAAGCAGTTTTAACATCCATTTGGTGTACTATTAAATTATAAATAGCAGCAATTGAAATAAGTACCCTAATGGATGTTATTCTAGTGACAGGAGAGAAGGTATCGAAGAAATCTACATTTTCTCGTTGTCTAAAATCCATGGCTACAACAAGCCTTGTATTTATCAATAGTTCCATCATATTTTAGTTTCTTTTTCAAAACCCATTTACAACCGATTGGTTTGCAACCAGGAACCAAGTCTACTAAGTGCCAGGTCTTGTTAGATTCCAGAGAATCTATCTCATCATTAATAACTTCTTACCATGAGTCTACATCCAGAGAAGACAAAGCTTCTTGAAGATTTATTGGATCTTCTTCTACATTATAAGCCGCATAGTCAGGCCCATAATCTTTAGAAACTCTTACTCTTTTACTTCGTCGAAGTTCTATTTCTACATTTTTGTTGCTTTCTGTGCTTCTTATCACAAGAATGTGACTCGATTGAGTGCCCCCACTATTTCTCAATTTGAAGGGAAATTCATATTCATAGAAATCAACATCATTTGATTCTATGATCGCTTTTGCATTTAGGTCATAAAACCTATATGCCTTACTGTTTGTTACATATCTAATGAATACATATTCATATGCTCTATTAGCGAGTTTAACTCGTTTCGGATCCGGATTTCTGACATAAGCCAGACATCCCCAAGTTCTCAAATAAGACAAGATTGGTTGTCTTTTCTTTAATATATCATAAGGAGATATATTACTCTTTGACTTGGGAACTCTATTCAGGACATAACAAACAGTCAATAAAATTTCCCCCCACTAGTGAGGTGCAGCACCAGAATTCATCATAATTGCAACAAAAAATTCAATAAGAGTTCTATTCTTTGTTTCTGCTTTACCATTCATTTCAGGGGAATATGAAGCAGTCGTTTCATGTACAATTTCATGTAGTTTATAAAAATTATTAAATAAACTAGAATCATACATATTACCTATCACTACAAATTCTTACTAAATCATTTTCAATTTCTTTACAAAGTTTTTTTAAAACTTATCAATTTCATTCATAAAAAATATCATTCTTTGTGATGATGGTGTACAAATCTACCCCAATAAACTGACTAAATCTTGCCTTATTTAGAAGAAGGAAATAACATAAACATGATTCTTTATTATCCCGGAAGCATACATGACATCCTTCAAGATTGAAGTCTTTTCACAGGTGGACCTTGTTCCACTTCTCCAATATCGACAACATTAGTGGTGTGGATATCTCCCAACAACACTTTCTTATCTTTAGTATTCGTGTATGTTTTAAACATAACACGATCATAACAAACACGACGAGAGACGCCTGTGGTTATCCACCAACCATCATATTTATCAACCATGTTGATTTCAATGATCATATGAATAAATTTTCCATTAACCAGGTTAACCCGTGCATTACGGGCTACACCAAGTTCAAGCATTACATGCTACATCTCTTAGCCATATGACTTAGTTTTCCACAGTTGAAACAAAAGGAAAACAACGTCATTTCTTTGAGGTGGTGGTTGTTGTCTAGTTGGAGCAATTGGGGCCATAGAAGGGTTCCCATTCTTAATTCGGTTCACAATATTGCAATTCTAATTCTATAATGATTTGTCATATGGCTTTAGAACCACACCGAATTTATTTTTGTTGTTTAAAACAACCAAGACTTTTCTATTTAATCATGTCTCTGATATTCTTCTTTAATGAGAATAATCAGTCTCTAAATAAAAATTATTTTATTTTCTAACAAAGCATAATTCATAAAAACTTTCAAACTAGGGGCAGTTTGTCAATAATAAAAGAAATTCAAATTGTATATATAAGTACATACCTTTAGTGATGATCTCATGAGCAATCTTTCGAAATTTGTGATTTTGGATTTTCACTGACCTTTCATCTACCTCTGATACTTCACGTAGCTTCTAAAATCGTTCTTCTGTTATCTAGCCTCTTCGATGTCATACTTTTTTTTCAGATTCTCTTAAACATATTTTGAAGTATCGCAATTACTATAATAGTCATACAGATTATTTGCGATTTCATTCAGAATGTTATAATCATTCTTTCTATAAAGTGATTTCTTTCCTAAGCTGTAAATTATTCGCTTTAATCTGTGCAGCAGATTCAACTTCAACACTATTATGTGTTCCTTTTGAATCCACAGATTTCTTACCGTTAGTTTGTTCGGTTGATCCAAAAGGAGCAACAAAATATCGTCGGTCAAAATGTTAGCTATCTTTTTCAACATTAAGAAGAAAATCATCATTTGTAGCCAACATTTGAAGTGACATCTCTCAAACATGAACGGTTTGTCAAAGAAAGTATCCGCAGAAGTACCAATAATTTCTTCAGTAGCCATGGCAATTCGAAACGTCTTAAAATTGTTGGATCACGATTTTAACAACTTTGCCACCAAAGAAATTACCGGGTCGAGTCGCGGATCGGTACACTTTCTTTAAGACGTTTCGCGGTACTGCCAAAATTATGCAAAGCAGCTCTTAATAACCACGACGCCTCCAGGATAAAAAACCCAGTTCTAAACTATACGATTACTACTTGCACGGTAGATAATCGGTCTAGAAATACACCCTCAAATGGTACTAGGACCATTCAAATATGGTATGAATACCATCTTAGTATCTGGTATAAAGACCAGTCGTAGTAATTTCTCAAACCAAGAGAAATTTCAATAATTCTCTAAAGAGAATCCAAGAAAAAATTATACTTATAATTTCTCAACTCAAACGAGGAGAAATTAACATTATTCTCTAAAGAGAATTCAAGAAGGTACTCGGAAAATTCAACGAGTAGAAAGAAAGAGGGAGAAGTTGGCGCTTCGACAACTCGAAAGACGCAGAGTTATGAGAGTGAGGAAGGAAAAACTCAAATTAAGTTTTTGGTGTGTTTTGGAATGAAACAAGTGACTTCATTATATAATGAAATAAACTAGCTAAGATTTCTAATCTAAGTAATGTGGGACTAAGAAGTTTTTTCAACTAATATACAATGTGGGACTTCACTTAATGAACTTTTTCAATTCATCTCCCTATATTGGAATATATGCATAATGTTCCAACAATCACAAATTGCAAACTCCATTGAATCTAAAACAAGCATCCTGAACGAATTCCATAAGTTGTTGACACAAACTACACAAAACCAAAACCATGTTCCCTGTTGAAATCGTTAACCGCACAAAATCTGAGAAAAATGGTGTAGCTTGTTCTTTTCTTTTTGCAGGTATACTTACAGCCAAGGAGAGTTTCAAATCGCAGAGCACCTATGTCGACAACCTGCGTTTGCCTCGGATTTCCGACGCCGACGAAACACCACCATACCCATGTATAAAACCTGTAGAAGCTTTTTGACAACGAGATCTAAAAAAATTCGTCTCTTTGTTTTGCAGGACAACAGGGTATCATCAAATAGAAAACATCACCGGCAGCCTTCTTCACACACTTTCACGTTACAGTAAGGATCAAATAAAAGAAGCCTAATAGAAGATCTAGACATCCCATGATTCGGACTGCTCCCAGCCACCAGCCAGCGTTTCCAGCCGAGAGTCCGACGTGACCTCCATCCATTCGGACGGTGTTCCACCTCCGATCTAACCGCCGGACACCACCACCATTCGGACGGTGTTCCACCTCCGATCTAACCGCCGGACACCACCACCATCATCAACCTCGCAACTCAACGCATCCAATGCTGCTTCCAGCAATGTATCCGGCACGCGAAGAACATCATCAACATCATCGAAACGAAATCGGTAATCTTCATTTGACTCCGTTCTCGATTGAATGTAAACTATGCTCCGTAATTGTTAATTTCATGTTGTATGTTGATACTTTTGTGTAAATCCTGTGTTTATTTGAGTTCTTGGTATGCTGCAAGTTAACAAATGTTTGAAGATGAACAGAGCAATGAAATGTTGAGATTGTGTTTTAGAGTGAAACAATGTGTTTTTTTGTCCCAATGTCATTTGGGCTTTTCCCAATCCAGCCCATCGGATTACTTAAGTGCTACACCCCCTCCAATGTTTCACACTCTCTTGACCGACCCTCATTTGAATATGGACCAATACATGGGCCCAGCGCCCAGACCTTAATCACCCCCAAGTTTTGCTGTTTTAACCCATTTTATTTTATTATTTCATTTTGTTTAAAATTTAGTTTTTATAATTGTTTAATATCTACAAAAAATATAAAAAATATCTTGCTTGATCGAATTTTCTTTTCTCATATTTAAAATACAAAAATATTTTATTTTTAAATTAGAATTTTATTTCCTCTATATAATATTAAATATATTAAAAATCCAAAAATATTTGTTTTAATTTTAATGTTTCTTTTTTAGAATTTATTATGACTATTTTTAGATTTTCTTTAATCAATAATTGTTTATATATCTGTAATAACATTTTATTTTTATTTTTGTGAGGTACTATCATTTTGAGCATTGGACTATTTGGTGGACACCTACAATTTTATTTTGTGTATATTAATTATTCATTTCCATTTTTATTTTTTATTTTGGGTTGTTGTAATAATTTCCTATCCTCGTTTGGCAATTTGTAATCCCCTCCCCGAAGCGATGTAATAGCGTAGGAATTTTTACCTTTCCGCACTTTAAATTTCTGTACATACTAAATTGTTAGATGTATGTTAATAGGACTGTATGGTAAGACTAAAAACAATCATAGTTCACCTTAATTCAAGATTAAATACTCGAATCTAACACACTCGCACCCACTCACCTCTAGGGTACGCCCCTATTGGTTGCCTTTCGGAAAATAATAGTCAAGTCCCTCGAAGCGTAGGGATACCTTAGCACATGCTGCCTACGATTCAAAATCATCATTGTCCCTTCGATAAAAAGATCATAGTCCCTTCGAGTTGCCTACGATAAATGATCTTGTCCCTCGAGTTGCCTTCGATTAAATGATGATAGTCCCTTCGAACGCTAAGGTATCCCTACATGTTGCCTTTATGACTATTCACATCGCATAGGACTTCCTACCCTCTTTATGGTATCGCGGATCGGTACACTTTCTTTAAGACGTTTCGCGGTACTGCCAAAATTATGCAAAGCAGCTCTTAATAACCACGACGCCTCCAGGATAAAAAAACCCAGTTCTAAACTATACGATTACTACTTGCACGGTAGATAATCGGTCTAGAAATACACCCTCAAATGGTACTAGGACCATTCAAATATGGTATGAATACCATCTTAGTATCTGGTATAAAGACCAGTCGTAGTAATTTCTCAAACCAAGAGAAATTTCAATAATTCTCTAAAGAGAATCCAAGAAAAAATTATACTTATAATTTCTCAACTCAAACGAGGAGAAATTAACATTATTCTCTAAAGAGAATTCAAGAAGGTACTCGGAAAATTCAACGAGTAGAAAGAAAGAGGGAGAAGTTGGCGCTTCGACAACTCGAAAGACGCAGAGTTATGAGAGTGAGGAAGGAAAAACTCAAATTAAGTTTTTGGTGTGTTTTGGAATGAAACAAGTGACTTCATTATATAATGAAATAAACTAGCTAAGATTTCTAATCTAAGCAATGTGGGACTAAGAAGTTTTTTCAACTAATATACAATGTGGGACTTCACTTAATGAACTTTTTCAATTCATCTCCCTATATTGGAATATATGCATAATGTTCCAACAATCCCCCACTTGAATTTAAAACAGTGTTTCAGAAATAACGTCAAACGTTTCTAAGATTGTGCATAAGCAGAGGTGTCTACGACTTGAACCTTTGCGTAGCAAGTAGGATTCCGATTCAACAAGAGTGACACAATTGTCTTGAACTCTATCTCAGACATCAAACTCGCACACAACCTTTTCTTAAGGTGTATTCTTAATAGCCCGTGCTTTTAATGGCCCTGCACGTGTATCCCGGTTTAGTGAAGGCTCTAGGAATTCTGCCTCGAAATTCCATAGGAACCGGCCTCAGTTCCACAATCACATAGGTGAGTCTATCAAGAGTACTCCTGTAGCCTAGGTACTCCCTCATACAGAGTATAGATCTCATTAAGAGTTTCTATTATCTCATCCTCTTATTACTTCAGGATTCATACTTCTTTTATTTACTTTAGCATGATCACCTCATATTACTCACAACTTGTTATTACCCATTGAACCTATTTCTTGGGATCTCCAGTCATTTAGGTCGGGTTACCATCATGAGCAACTCATTTCTGTATAGGCATTAGTCCCATCTTTTTTAGATGTATTATGGACTTTCTCTCTAGCTAATCCTTTCGTCAAAGGATCTGCTAAGTTTTCATCAGTGCGTACATGATCCATTCTTACAGCTCCTTTAGAGATACAATCTCTAAAGGCATTGTTCTTTCTTCTTATTTGACGTATTTTACCATTATAATAACGGTTCTCAATTTTTGCAATAGCCGCGGTACTATCGCAGTGGATCAACACAACTGACATAGGTTTTTCCCATAAGAGAATCTCAGCTAGCAAGCATCTTAACCAACTTGCTTCTTCACTAGCATTTGCTAATGCGATCATTTCAGACTCCGTCGTGGACTGAGCCAGGATAGTCTGCTTATTTGATTTCCAAGATACAGCTCCTCCAACTATGTTGAATACATAGCCACTAGTAGCTTCGGAATCACCTGACAAGGTATTCCAATCTGCATCACTGTATCCTTCAAGTACAACAGGAAATTTCTGATAATGTAGACCGAGATATACGGTCCTTTTAAGGTACCTCATGACTTGCTCAATAGCTTGTCAGTGCTTGTTACTCGGTCTACTCGTAAATATGCATAACAATCTTACGACATATACAATGTCGGGTCTAATACAATCAGTGGCATATCTAAGGCTGCCAATGATGCTCGCATATTCAGTTTGTCTCACACTTTCACCAGTGTTCTTAAACAGTTTAACACTTGGTTTATAAGGTGTGCATGCAGGTTTACAATCAAAGTATTTATATTTCTTTAAGATCTTCTACACATAGTGTGATTGATCCTAAGAAATTTCTTGCACGGGTCTCGTGATCTTTATACCAAGAATCTCGTGATCTTTCATATCAAAGTTGTTACTCAACAATGATTTCACATCATTAATGGTCTGAATGTTTGATCCAAATATGAGTAAATAGTCTACATATAGACATATGATAGTGTAAATGCGATTCTCAAGTTTGTAATAAACGCATTTGTCACTTTCATTCACTTTATACCCATTCGATATCATTAAGTTATCAAACTTTTCATACCATTGTTTAGGAGATTGCTTTAATCCATACAAAGATTTGTCTAACTTACAAACCTTGTTTTTCTTGTTCATGGATCACAAACCCTTCTGGTTGTTCCATATAGATTTCTTCTTCTAAGTCACCGTTTAGAAAAGCAGTTTTAACATCCATTTGGTGTACTATTAAATTATAAATAGCAGCAATTGAAATAAGTACCCTAATGGATGTTATTCTAGTGACAGGAGAGAAGGTATCGAAGAAATCTACATTTTCTCGTTGTCTAAAATCCATGGCTACAACAAGCCTTGTATTTATCAATAGTTCCATCATATTTTAGTTTCTTTTTCAAAACCCATTTACAACCGATTGGTTTGCAACCAGGAACCAAGTCTACTAAGTGCCAGGTCTTGTTAGATTCCAGAGAATCTATCTCATCATTAATAACTTCTTACCATGAGTCTACATCCAGAGAAGACAAAGCTTCTTGAAGATTTATTGGATCTTCTTCTACATTATAAGCCGCATAGTCAGGCCCATAATCTTTAGAAACTCTTACTCTTTTACTTCGTCGAAGTTCTATTTCTACATTTTTGTTGCTTTCTGTGCTTCTTATCACAAGAATGTGACTCGATTGAGTGCCCCCACTATTTCTCAATTTGAAGGGAAATTCATATTCATAGAAATCAACATCATTTGATTCTATGATCGCTTTTGCATTTAGGTCATAAAACCTATATGCCTTACTGTTTGTTACATATCTAATGAATACATATTCATATGCTCTATTAGCGAGTTTAACTCGTTTCGGATCCGGATTTCTGACATAAGCCAGACATCCCCAAGTTCTCAAATAAGACAAGATTGGTTGTCTTTTCTTTAATATATCATAAGGAGATATATTACTCTTTGACTTGGGAACTCTATTCAGGACATAACAAACAGTCAATAAAATTTCCCCCCACTAGTGAGGTGCAGCACCAGAATTCATCATAATTGCAACAAAAAATTCAATAAGAGTTCTATTCTTTGTTTCTGCTTTACCATTCATTTCAGGGGAATATGAAGCAAGTCGTTTCATGTACAATTTCATGTAGTTTATAAAAATTATTAAATAAACTAGAATCATACATATTACCTATCACTACAAATTCTTACTAAATCATTTTCAATTTCTTTACAAAGTTTTTTTAAAACTTATCAATTTCATTCATAAAAAATATCATTCTTTGTGATGATGGTGTACAAATCTACCCCAATAAACTGACTAAATCTTGCCTTATTTAGAAGAAGGAAATAACATAAACATGATTCTTTATTATCCCGGAAGCATACATGACATCCTTCAAGATTGAAGTCTTTTCACAGGTGGACCTTGTTCCACTTCTCCAATATCGACAACATTAGTGGTGTGGATATCTCCCAACAACACTTTCTTATCTTTAGTATTCGTGTATGTTTTAAACATAACACGATCATAACAAACACGACGAGAGACGCCTGTGGTTATCCACCAACCATCATATTTATCAACCATGTTGATTTCAATGATCATATGAATAAATTTTCCATTAACCAGGTTAACCCGTGCATTACGGGCTACACCAAGTTCAAGCATTACATGCTACATCTCTTAGCCATATGACTTAGTTTTCCACAGTTGAAACAAAAGGAAAACAACGTCATTTCTTTGAGGTGGTGGTTGTTGTCTAGTTGGAGCAATTGGGGCCATAGAAGGGTTCCCATTCTTAATTCGGTTCACAATATTGCAGTTCTAATTCTATAATGATTTGCCATATGGCTTTAGAACCACACCGAATTTATTTTTGTTGTTTAAAACAACCAAGACTTTTCTATTTAATCATGTCTCTGATATTCTTCTTTAATGAGAATAATCAGTCTCTAAATAAAAATTATTTTATTTTCTAACAAAGCATAATTCATAAAAACTTTCAAACTAGGGGCAGTTTGTCAATAATAAAAGAAATTCAAATTGTATATATAAGTACATACCTTTAGTGATGATCTCATGAGCAATCTTTCGAAATTTGTGATTTTGGATTTTCACTGACCTTTCATCTACCTCTGATACTTCACGTAGCTTCTAAAATCGTTCTTCTGTTATCTAGCCTCTTCGATGTCATACTTTTTTTTCAGATTCTCTTAAACATATTTTGAAGTATCGCAATTACTATAATAGTCATACAGATTATTTGCGATTTCATTCAGAATGTTATAATCATTCTTTCTATAAAGTGATTTCTTTCCTAAGCTGTAAATTATTCGCTTTAATCTGTGCAGCAGATTCAACTTCAACACTATTATGTGTTCCTTTTGAATCCACAGATTTCTTACCGTTAGTTTGTTCGGTTGATCCAAAAGGAGCAACAAAATATCGTCGGTCAAAATGTTAGCTATCTTTTTCAACATTAAGAAGAAAATCATCATTTGTAGCCAACATTTGAAGTGACATCTCTCAAACATGAACGGTTTGTCAAAGAAAGTATCCGCAGAAGTACCAATAATTTCTTCAGTAGCCATGGCAATTCGAAACGTCTTAAAATTGTTGGATCACGATTTTAACAACTTTGCCACCAAAGAAATTACCGGGTCGAGTCGCGGATCGGTACACTTTCTTTAAGACGTTTCGCGGTACTGCCAAAATTATGCAAAGCAGCTCTTAATAACCACGACGCCTCCAGGATAAAAAACCCAGTTCTAAACTATACGATTACTACTTGCACGGTAGATAATCGGTCTAGAAATACACCCTCAAATGGTACTAGGACCATTCAAATATGGTATGAATACCATCTTAGTATCTGGTATAAAGACCAGTCGTAGTAATTTCTCAAACCAAGAGAAATTTCAATAATTCTCTAAAGAGAATCCAAGAAAAAATTATACTTATAATTTCTCAACTCAAACGAGGAGAAATTAACATTATTCTCTAAAGAGAATTCAAGAAGGTACTCGGAAAATTCAACGAGTAGAAAGAAAGAGGGAGAAGTTGGCGCTTCGACAACTCGAAAGACGCAGAGTTATGAGAGTGAGGAAGGAAAAACTCAAATTAAGTTTTTGGTGTGTTTTGGAATGAAACAAGTGACTTCATTATATAATGAAATAAACTAGCTAAGATTTCTAATCTAAGTAATGTGGGACTAAGAAGTTTTTTCAACTAATATACAATGTGGGACTTCACTTAATGAACTTTTTCAATTCATCTCCCTATATTGGAATATATGCATAATGTTCCAACAATCACAAATTGCAAACTCCATTGAATCTAAAACAAGCATCCTGAACGAATTCCATAAGTTGTTGACACAAACTACACAAAACCAAAACCATGTTCCCTGTTGAAATCGTTAACCGCACAAAATCTGAGAAAAATGGTGTAGCTTGTTCTTTTCTTTTTGCAGGTATACTTACAGCCAAGGAGAGTTTCAAATCGCAGAGCACCTATGTCGACAACCTGCGTTTGCCTCGAATTTCCGACGCCGACGAAACACCACCATACCCATGTATAAAACCTGTAGAAGCTTTTTGACAACGAGATCTAAAAAAATTCGTCTCTTTGTTTTGCAGGACAACAGGGTATCATCAAATAGAAAACATCACCGGCAGCCTTCTTCACACACTTTCACGTTACAGTAAGGATCAAATAAAAGAAGCCTAATAGAAGATCTAGACATCCCATGATTCGGACTGCTCCCAGCCACCAGCCAGCGTTTCCAGCCGAGAGTCCGACGTGACCTCCATCCATTCGGACGGTGTTCCACCTCCGATCTAACCGCCGGACACCACCACCATTCGGACGGTGTTCCACCTCCGATCTAACCGCCGGACACCACCACCATTCGGACGGTGTTCCACCTCCGATCTAACCGCCGGACACCACCACCATCATCAACCTCGCAACTCAACGCATCCAATGCTGCTTCCAGCAATGTATCCGGCACGCGAAGAACATCATCAACATCATCGAAACGAAATCGGTAATCTTCATTTGACTCCGTTCTCGATTGAATGTAAACTATGCTCCGTAATTGTTAATTTCATGTTGTATGTTGATACTTTTGTGTAAATCCTGTGTTTATTTGAGTTCTTGGTATGCTGCAAGTTAACAAATGTTTGAAGATGAACAGAGCAATGAAATGTTGAGATTGTGTTTTAGAGTGAAACAATGTGTTTTTTTGTCCCAATGTCATTTGGGCTTTTCCCAATCCAGCCCATCGGATTACTTAAGTGCTACACCCCCTCCAATGTTTCACACTCTCTTGACCGACCCTCATTTGAATATGGACCAATACATGGGCCCAGCGCCCAGACCTTAATCACCCCCAAGTTTTGCTGTTTTAACCCATTTTATTTTATTATTTCATTTTGTTTAAAATTTAGTTTTTATAATTGTTTAATATCTACAAAAAATATAAAAAATATCTTGCTTGATCGAATTTTCTTTTCTCATATTTAAAATACAAAAATATTTTATTTTTAAATTAGAATTTTATTTCCTCTATATAATATTAAATATATTAAAAATCCAAAAATATTTGTTTTAATTTTAATGTTTCTTTTTTAGAATTTATTATGACTATTTTTAGATTTTCTTTAATCAATAATTGTTTATATATCTGTAATAACATTTTATTTTTATTTTTGTGAGGTACTATCATTTTGAGCATTGGACTATTTGGTGGACACCTACAATTTTATTTTGTGTATATTAATTATTCATTTCCATTTTTATTTTTTATTTTGGGTTGTTGTAATAATTTCCTATCCTCGTTTGGCAATTTGTAATCCCCTCCCCGAAGCGATGTAATAGCGTAGGAATTTTTACCTTTCCGCACTTTAAATTTCTGTACATACTAAATTGTTAGATGTATGTTAATAGGACTGTATGGTAAGACTAAAAACAATCATAGTTCACCTTAATTCAAGATTAAATACTCGAATCTAACACACTCGCACCCACTCACCTCTAGGGTACGCCCCTATTGGTTGCCTTTCGGAAAATAATAGTCAAGTCCCTCGAAGCGTAGGGATACCTTAGCACATGCTGCCTACGATTCAAAATCATCATTGTCCCTTCGATAAAAAGATTATAGTCCCTTCGAGTTGCCTACGATAAATGATCTTGTCCCTCGAGTTGCCTTCGATTAAATGATGATAGTCCCTTCGAACGCTAAGGTATCCCTACATGTTGCCTTTATGACTATTCACATCGCATAGGACTTCCTACCCTCTTTATGGTATGGATAGTCCCTATGACGATTCGATGACCCTTCGATGACCCGCACATCCAATGTATAGGACTACATACCCTCATATGGTATGGATAGTACTATCGCTCAAGGAAAGTCTTTAGAATTGGAAAGACCCTTCGAACTCAGGGTAGGTCGCTCTTAAGTGTTTGCTCACAACAATTCAAATCAAAATACTTTTCACACCATGTTTTCTAACATTTGTCTTTTCAAACATCCGCAAAATCAAATCGTTTTTCTAAACACACACGACACTTTTCAAACATGTCAAAACAAACAAAGTGAGCTAAGAAATTAAGAGCCCGTAGATAACTACGGATGAAAAGGATGCTAACACCTTTCCTTTTCATAACCTATCCCCTGAACTCAATCTCTTTTCAAAGAAGGTCTTTCCTGTTCTTTTATGCCATTTCTAATTGGATAAAATAAAAGTCGGTGGCGACTCTTGCTCACCGTAACATTTTGCTTGCGAAAATAATAAAGTCAGTTCACCGTATTACAGGAACCAGTTATTATTAATTTGGGGTGTTTGTGGTATATTGTGTGGGTGCTGAGTATTTATTTGTAAGGTGACCTACCATATTTTTTAATTTTTTAAAGAGGCAAGGCATGTTCATACCATAATGGGGTAATTTGAAGGGCTTAATTTTATATTGATAAAATTGCTGACATTAAAAGATAAGGATGTCATGATTATCGGTTGTGTGTTAGTGACACCCAAGAGGAAAATAAGTTTTAATGATATAGTTTAGGAAGGCCTTGGGGAGAGAGAGAGAGGCAGGTGCTTTGTCCTTCCCGAGTCGCCCAATTACTAGTTTGAGTGCCCTTTGTTTGGTTTGACTGCTACTAGTCTAGATTCATCACCCAACCATCCATTTCTCCATTTATAACGCGCGAGCATGGGTGGAGCATAAATTAGGTTAACAGTCGATTCCTGTTAAGTTGAGGGGCTTAACTACATCTCTTAAATTTCTAGGTATCAACCATCCATTCCTGCAAAGAATTTCTATATTCTATGGAGACTTGGCTCACTTGAGTCAAGACCATTACAGGGCTATTGATCGTACCTGATCAGAAGAATCGTCAAGGCCTGCTCGGATGCTGGTCTTCGTAAAATGAGAGGGGGGGTGTACCTGCAAGGTACTCCGATGCCAAAGTGAGTAGATGAGCAAAGGAGAGCAAGTACTAGCTAAGGTTAGAAGAGAATTGAATACCTGACCCTCTAGTCAAAGAGGGTATATATAGCCCCCAACGCTGGGCCATGATCTCGCTATTGGGTTGGATTCCCAAGCCCAACTAGGAGACTGCCAGGTTTCCTGAGCGGAAATATCGGAGGTGCGTGTACGCCCTCTGTCCTGGTTAACCGCTCCGAAGTCCAAGGGAAGACGCGGTCTTTTAGGAGCCACGTGGGATCCGAGTTGTTCGGAGGGTTGGATATGAAGGAGCCCCGCGCGGAGCAGGGTCCTCGGCAAGGATGACGTCCCGGGGGAGAGTTAACGCCGAGCAAGGTCGTCCGCTCTGGGTAGGGTGTTAGTGCCGAGCAAGGCGTGTCGGGGAGGCAATGAACTATTCATGGGCCATGGGCCTCTGAGGCTTATTGGGCCGAAAGCGGTGTTGGGCCTAGCCTTGGCCCAGTCCAGAACAGGAGCCCCCCAAGTCGGAGTTTTCTGGTTAAGAAGCTGTGACTTTGCTTCTATGCTCGGACCCCTATCCTCGTGGTTGCTCGGTGAATCGATCCTCGTTACACAGACGCGCTCGGAGGAAAATCCAGTGGTGGGCGAAACGTCGCGCGTGGGAAACACGCGCTGACGTGGCATAGGCAATGATGGCCTAGGGTTTAGGAGGCGGCGCCTGTCAGGAGAGGCGACGCTTCGCCTTCCGAGCCTTTTCCCTATAAAAGGGGGCGAATTCTCTCATTTGGAAGTTTTCCTCTCTCTGTTTGTCTACTCGGCTCCGATCAAGGGTTCCTCGGAGAATAATTTCCTAGCTCGTTCATTATACCAAGGTCGTCGCCTAGCGAAGGATTCTCCTCGGCCATCATCATTATGTCTGCAAGTAAGTTCGTTTAGCCTGTCGTTGCTTTACTATTTTTCATAGGATTTGTGTGTTTCGCTTTCGAGGTCTTCGTCATCACCATCTTCCCCGGGTTATCTAAGCGATGCCCGGGGGTTAGCGTGGGTTGGCAGGCCGGAGTACGTTGGCGTTAAACTGCTTTAGATAAGCTTTCCCGTTGTCGTGTCATTTGTGAGTCCTCGGCTGACGAGCGTTGTTCCTCGATGGGGGTTTAGCCGGGGGCTCCGCTGCTCCTGCTCTACCCTTTCGCTCGTATCGCGGTGGAAGGGTGGATTTGATGTCTGTCGAATTCACTTTTTCCCTTCTGCCTGCAGGTGGATCTGATTCGAGCGCTAGTTCGGAATCTGGCTCGGAATCTGACTCGTGGAGGAGTGGGTCGGACGATTCGACGGCCACTAGCTCCGAGGTCGAGATCATCGAGGATCAAAACGCGTCCTCTCCGGCAGACCCTGACCATGTGGATTGCCCGGGTCCGGATGCCGAGGGAGGGGTTTCCCCCATGCCTTTGTTTAGCTACGAGTGTACGGTTGCGCTCGACTGGATAGCCGACGAAGCCTTGACGGTCGCTTCTCGGTATACTGAGTCTTTGGATGGGGCGTTCAGAGAAATTGAGACCTTGGGGGAGGGTGAAGCGCCGAATTACCGAGTGGTTCGCCCGTCCCAAGACGAGCGCATATGCTCTCGATTTAACGTGGATGGCTTTGCAATGTATGAATACGTGTTCAAGGAACTCGGCTTCCGATTACCCTTCTCCGACTTTCAGAAATCGGTGATGGCATTTCTAAATTTGGCGCCGTCCCAACTGCATCCGAATGCCTTTGCTTTCATGCGAGCGTTCGAGATTGTTTGTAACTATTTGGGGATTGGTGCTACGACCGCATTGTTCGGCCGGTGTTTCCGCGTCCAAAGGCAGGCGGCAAACGGCCGATATAGCTGGGTCTCATTCAGAAACGCCGAGCGAAAACTCTTCGGGATGTACACTGACTCCGTGAAAGGCTTCAAGGATCGGTATTTTATCGTCCAGCCGATCAGCCGACTGGCCTACTCGGAGGTATCGGATCTCGTGGTCATGCGCGATGAAGACGGGGAGGTGCTAAGGGGCGAGGATGGACAGGTGGCGAGGGAATTCTGCACAAGGTTCCCGTTTTTCTGGTGGAAGGGTCATTTCTCTTCTCCTCCTAAACATTATGTTTGGGAGGACGGGGACCTGGATGAGCAAGATGCGGAGTCTTATTCGGTCTTGTGTAAGTATGTAGAGAGCTTCACTATGTCCCAGTGGGTGACGAAGACCGGGGCTCCCGTATTGGACGAGAACGGTGTGCAGGTCGCGGAGCAGCGGTCCATTAATACTAAGGCTTTGTTGTCTTGTCGGACTCCCGAGGAGACTCGGGCGTTGTTAGGTCGTGTCCCTTCGCTCTGCATTTCTTCTTCTGCCCTGTGTTTTTGCTAACTTGTTTTACTTTTTCTTCGCAGATGCTATGCCGGAGAAGGATGAGGCGATCCTGAAGATGGCTCTGGATGCGAAGAAGAATCAAAAGAAGAAGGGTCGGAGTGCTGGTGCCGGGGAGCATTCTGCCTCGGCAGGTTCTCCTCGGGTGAACGTAGATGAGCCGTCTCCCAAGAGAGGACGCCACGAGCCGTCACATCTGGGTCCCGAGCGGGCCTTTGTATTGCCTCTCTGCTATAAGGATGGAGGCTACTTTGAGAAGTTCCCCCTGGCCATCGCTCCGGACGAAGCTCGTCGGATTGGTGAAATGGACTCCCCGTCACTTCAGAAGCAGCTGGCGTGCGACAGTGCCGCCGTGATGAGGGTTTTGGGAATGGCTCAGGTGTTAGCCGCTGGTGGTTCGGGCTCGGCCGAGGCCGTGAAGAAGGCAGAAGCGGCTAAGAAGGTTGCCGAGGAGAAGATGAAAGTCATGGAGACGGACCGCAAGGAGCTGAAGAAGAAGATCGACTTGGCTCTGAAGCAGAGGGACGGGGAGATTGCGGAGTTGAAGAAAAAGCTTGCCGACTCTGAGCTTAAGTGGGCTTCTTCGGCAGATGAGTCGCCGGATGTGGCTGCTCTGCAATCCAGGGCTGAGTTTGTGGAGAAAGTGGACGGCCTGAAGATAAGCTTGGCCGACATGGCTGAAGTTGGGTTCGAACGCGTCGTTCATCAGTTGAGGCTTCTGAACCCCGGCCTGAAGGAGGACAACATCGGCCTTTCTTCGAAGATTGTGGACGGTGTGCTGGTGCCCGAGTCCCCTGAGAGTGACGGGTAGATAGGGTGATCCCGGGCCTGCGCGCCTGTGTTCTTCGGCCTGCGCGCCACTTTCTCTTTGTTGGGTAATGCCCGGATTATCTTTTGGGGGCCTGCGTGCCCGTCATTTGTTTGTAACTTTTGGATATCGTCGGCCGATCTGGTCGGCATTTTTAATGTCTTATAGCTTTGTCTGCTTATATTCGTTTATTCGCATCCTTAAAGTACTATCGTTGCCTGCTCGTATTTGATAACATTTTTGCATACTTAGGATATTTTTCGTTTGCATCCGGCTACGCTCGGGTATGCCGGGGAGGTTTTTGTGTTAGGTAACTGCTGGTATATATTTGTATGCTCCGAGGAGTTACCTCCACACTTAGGCCATTTTCGTTTTTGTGAACTATGCTCGGCTAAGAATGATTGTCCGGGCGTGTTGACTACGGTCCGGGTGCGCAGAGCAGGTGTGCGCTGTTAGCGAGTACGAGACCATGATCATGGCCAAGTTCTCGCGGCGTGAACGATCCCATCGCGAGCTGGGGTTCTGCCGTGCAGGTACTTCCACGGAGGGTCTAGGTGTAGATTCTTCCGTGTGGTCGGTTCTCCCATCTGGTGGTTGGATCCGACCGTTGCTGTCGTGGAGTTCCCGCGTTCGTACCGATGACGCGGCTCCATGCCCGGTTAGCACCTGTGATGGATACGGATGTCCGGGGGTGTTAGGTCGGGTTTAACTGTAATAACGTCTGAGCTTTTCAGCGTTCCAAGGCCGAGCAAGTTTTACTCCGAGGAGATCCTCGAGGTACTAGGCGCCATTCTCGGTTTTGTCATAAACTCGGTATGGGCCTTCCCAGTTTGGGGCTAGTTTGCCTTCGCGTGAATCCTTCATGTTCCTGCGGAGCACTAGGGCGCCGACTTCGAATTCGCGCTTGATGACTTTGGTGTTATAGCGGAGAGCTATTTGTTGTTTCAGTTTTGCTTCTCGGAGGGAAGATCCTGTGCGGATCTCCTCGACCATGTCGAGCTCCTCCCTCATTGCTTCGTCGTTGAGCTCTTCGTCGAGGGGGGATTCGGTGCGCCGAGAAGGCTCTCGGATTTCCACTGGAATTACGGCCTCGGTGCCGTAGGTTAGTCTAAATGGAGTTTCGCCCGTGCTCGAGTGGGGGGTCGTTCGGTATGCCCAAAGCACACTATGCAGCTCCTCGACCCAGGCTTTTTTGGCTTCGCCGAGTCTTCGCTTTAGCCCTCGGAGAATGACTCTGTTAGCTGCTTCGGCTTGCCCGTTAGTCTGAGGGTGCTCGACAGAAGTGAAGTGTTGCTTCGTGCCGAGCTTGGCTACAAACTCTTGGAATTTTCTGTCGGTGAACTGGGTGCCATTGTCGGTGATTATGGCCTGAGGGACCCCGAACCGGGCGAGTATATTTCGTTTGTAGAAACGGAGCACGTTTTGAGACGTGATCTTGGCGAGTGCCTCGGCTTCAATCCACTTCGTGAAGTAATCGACGGCAACCACGAGATACTTGTTTTGGTATGAGCCGACCGGGAATGGTCCGAGGAGGTCCATTCCCCAGGTGGAGAAAGGCCAAGGTGACGATAGGGACTTGAGCTCGTTCGGGGGAGCCAAGTGCATGTCGGCGTGACGCTGGCACTTGTCGCATTTACGGACATGTTCTTTGGCATCTTGTTGCATGGTCGGCCAGTAGTAGCCAGCTCTGAGGGCTTTCCTTGCTAGTGATCGGCCGCCGAGGTGATGGCCGCTGATCCCCTCGTGGAGCTCATGGAGTATCTCGGACGCCTGTGATGTGTCAACGCATTTAAGGAGAGGGATGGAGAAACCCCGTCGGTACAGTTTGTTCTCGATGACTGTGTACGAACAGGCTCGTCTTCTGATGATTGAAGCTTCCTTGGCGTCGGCCGGTAATTCGTCCTTGGTGAGGTAGTTGTACACCGGGGTCATCCAGCAATGGTCGTCCCCGATGGCGAGTACCTGTAGGGCTTGGGAATTCTCGCTTATGCTCGGTTTGGGCAAGATTTCTTGGATCACCGACTTGTTTCCGCCCTTCTTTCTCGTACTCGCAAGTTTGGACAGTATGTCGGCACGCGAGTTGTTCTCCCGGGGAATATGCTCGACGTTGACCTTAGAGAATTTTTTCATCTTCTCTCTGACGAGAGTGAGATACTCGGCCAGTGTGTCGTTTTTTGCTTGGTAATCGCCGCTGACTTGGGAGGCGACGAGCTGGGAGTCGGTGTAAATCATGACCTCTCGGGCTCCAACATCCTCGGCCAGACGTAGGCCTGCTAAGAGAGCTTCGTATTCGGCCTGGTTGTTCGACGTGGTAAAAGATAAGACCAAGGATACTTCGATGGTGAGTCCCTCGTCATTTTCCAGGATAATGCCGGCTCCACTTCCTGAGGAGCTCGAAGCGCCGTCCACGTAGATGGTCCATTTGTTTCCAGTTGGGGTTTGGGAGCTGGAAATAGCGGTCATCTCGGCCACGAAATCAGCGAGTGCTTGGGCTTTTAGTGCCTTCCTGCCCTCGTATTGTATGTCGAATTCGGACAGCTCGAGGGACCATCTCAGCATTCTTCCGGCCATGTCTGGTCGGCTGAGTAGTTGCTTGATGGGTTGGTCGGTCCGGACGACGATGGTGTGGGCGAGGAAGTAGTATCTGAGCCTCCTAGCAGCTGTTATTAGGGCCAGGGCGACTTTCTCTATTTGCTGATACCGCACCTCAGGCCCTTGTAGGGCTTTGCTCGTGAAGTACACTGGTTTCTGCCCGTCTTCAGATTCTCGGATCAAGGCCGCGCTGGCCGCTTCGTTCGAGACGGCCAGGTAGAGATACAGAATCTCGTTGGTATCTGGTCGGGAGAGGACGGGTGGCTTGGAGAGCACTTGTTTGAGGTGGGACAGCGCTTGCTCGCATTCCTCGGACCATTCAAAGGTCGCTTCTTTCCGAAGTAACTTAAAGAACGGGAGAGCATGTTGAGCGGATTTTGCGACGAAGCGGGATAGTGCTGTTAGCATTCCGTTTAGTACTTGGATGGATTTTTTATTGACGGGGGTAGGTGTCATACCCCAATTTTTGACCTAAGATACCACCTCATATCATCTGCATATGCATCATTTGCATCTCTAACAAATTGCATAGCTTGTGTTTGCTACTTGTGACTCAGCAGGATTTAATCAGGAAATCACTCATCAGTACAAGTAACAATCAATTAGGGTTTTGTTCTCCCTTCATCTCAAAAGAACTATCTTCATCAACAATCAACATTTGGTCCCCAGAGATTCACTTCAACAAACTCAACAGCTTTGAATCGACTGAATTAGGGTTTTGACTGAAGACAGCATACTCCTGACTTTTGCTCAGGATTTGACCTAATGACTTGGGACATGACCTCAAAACCCCAAGTACATCATTTTGACCTAATCCATTGGCTCAGAACATCTCCTATACAAAGATTGATCAGACAAATCCTCAGATCAGGGTTTTTGAACTATCAGGGACTAAAATCAGGGATCACATTTGGGAAACCCTAAAAATCCCCAGGGAGTCAATCAAAGGTTTCAATCATCTTCAAATAATCCCTATGACAATATACAATGGAAATTACATCTCAATTCAAGACCTACGGGCATCAATTTCATCAGGTCGACAATTAGGGTTTTTGACCTAATTCACTGAGCAACTGACTTTTTAATCAGGACATGGTGCCACAACTCAAACCATGGCTCAATATCCTCTAATGCTTCAATGTAATCCATTCATACTATTCATTTGATGAGGATAGCCTGTTTCACTTGAAATCTCAAGAAACGCGATTCGTCTGAAAAAGTCAACTGTACAAGATCACCATTGACTTTTGGGGAATTTTGGTCAACCATGACTTTTGAAGTTTTGAATCATCAATATATGATATGAGAAGTCATTTGATCAAGGAAAATCAAGAAAATCAATCAAAAATCAAAAAGTCAAAAGTTTGACTTTTCATACTTAGAAAAATTTCTAAGTGTTTTTCATGGTTTTTTCCAAACTTTGGAAGGGAATTTCTCAAAATTTCACCTACAAACTGAAAAAAACTCCCAACATGAAAGTTGTAGATTTTGATCCAATAAACAACTTTGACACATATAATTTTTTTCCATAAGATCAACCATTTGAGAGATATGGAGCTTCAAAGTTGGTACTTTTTGAAAACTTCACTTAAAACTTCATTTTTCTCAAAGTTCATGGATCTTTTTCACCCATTTCCTTAAAGGTCTTGAAGAAACTTTCAACTAGGGTTTTGAAGTATGCAACATGAGCTTTCCAAAATGTCCAAGAGCATGAAAAAACATGGAGTGTAGCTATGGTTTTGAATTTTGACATTAGTGACCATTTCACTTGAAATTTCAAGCCATTTTTGCAAAGTTATGAACCAATTTGCCAAATAATGCAAGTAATGATACATAGAGGCAATAATTGAATGATATTTTCTGATTTGAAGATCAGAATGGAAGAGGATAGGAAGCTTGGAATTTAACCATGGTTTAGTAACTTTAACCATATGCATTTAATGTAAAAGATTCCTTTCTATCCCTTAAGCCAAATCATCAAACTTTGAAGCAACTTGCAAGAGCCTTGTATTCAGAATCCATGGCCTATAAATAGAGGTCATTTCCACTCTTCAACTCACACCAAAACCTCATAAACATAGGTTTTCTCTTCCTTTCTTAGAATGCAAGTTTCATGGTTTTCAAAGAGGTAGAAAACTCAACCTCTAAACCTTGCAAGTTCTGAGCCAAGTGATGCTTCCCACAAGCCACAAACATCATATGGGATGTGTTTGAACCACTCACACACCCCAAATCACCCCAAAACTCAGAATCATCATCTCACCTCCATATGAACATGAATTGAACCTTATCATGCCAAAATCCATTCCAGGCCATTTCTGTCCAAACTATCACTTCTAACACCTTCCATATACTTCATATGAATGATCCAAACACTCACATACGACCTGTAACACCTCCATCTTCAAATTCGATTCATACTTGACGCAACTGCAGTTCAGGTGCCATGGCCATGCTCAGATGAATCCAGCTTGTTCCAGACATCCAGACACCTTCCACAATCATCATTGAAGCTATCCAGATCGATACAACGCATCTGTAACACTTATATTGAAGAATCAAATCTCCAGTTTTGCCGTTTTTGAGGTAAGTGCACATGAACTTCAAACTCTATGAATCATGCATCATAAATGAAAAACTGGTTTACCATCATGTTTCTGCATACATATGGATCATTAACCCTCAATCAATTGCTATTTATCTTGCACATACACGATTTCATGATCAATCTCAGAATTAGGGTTCTTCGTGTTCATCACAAAATTGATCACCTTAGAGCAAAAATAAATGAATTATGAGGGCACCATCATGATCCTTGTAAAAAAACGAGTGAGATAGACCCTTCACTTGATCAATTTGGTTCAGTTTTCAGAAATTTCAAAATCAAATTGGGGATGTGTTCTTGGCGCCATTTTTTGCGAAGGAAATTTGAAAAATAAGTTTGAAATATAACCAGTTGGATGCGTATGTATTACAAGCTGCGCGCGCAGCTGGGTTGGCAAGTGTTTTGGTCTGCAAACACAAGGGCGTGGGTTCAAACCCTTTGGAAGACAAAACCAATTTTTTTATCACTTTTTTCCTTCAATTTCTTCACAACTTCATCAATTAATTTAACCCATAAAAATAACTTATTTTTTCTTCATTTTTTAAACACTTCTTATTTAATAGACATATTTTGACAATATCAAAAAAAATCACAAAAAAAGATTTATTTAATATACTTTTAATTAGGTTTAAAATGACATGTTTTTAGGTATTTTCAAATACTTTAAATATTGTTTTATTTGATTTTTTTCAAACTTAATTACTTGTAAATACTTTTGTGATCAAACCCTAATCACTTAGGTCTTAATTAAGCATTAAAACTTGTTTTAAACTTAATTAAGTTGATTTCTTTCAAATTCAAATCATTTTAAAACGAGCGATCGTGATTCTTTTCAAAACGATAAACCATTTCTTTTTGAAACTTTTGATTAAATTTTTTTTAATTGATCAAATGATTTTCAAAACGAAGTGGGGCCTCTCGAATATTAGAGAGTATAAGACCCACTCTTTTTCCTTTTTACAGTTTTTCTTTGTACAGAAAACTCTTTCAAAACAATACTTTTCAAAACAATTTTCAAACAGTTTTTCAAAAGCGAAACCTCGCGTCTGTAAATAAAAGCAATCAACCATGTTTTGTAAATATACCCCGGGCCTCCACGTAGGTATAAGTCCCAAGCCCTTTTGTACATACCCATTCATGTACATGAAATTAGGTATTTCATTGTACACACCGTTTTGTACATATCTCGATCAGTTTGATTTTTAACTTTGAATAACAAACCAAAAATGAAGGTTTCTTTAAATCTTCCCAAAAATACCATGGGCCTCCATGTAGGTATAAGTCCCAAGCCCCTTTGTAAATACCTGTTTACATAGCTTTGAATAAATTCAAGTGGACCTCTCCTCGAGTATGAGTCCCGAGCCCCTATATATACAAATGGATCATGCTTACAGGTATATTTCCTTCATAAACTCCATTATATACACACACTCTGTCATATATAACTGTTCATATTTGTTCATGTACTTGTTCATGTTTGTTTGTACTTGTTCATACTTGTGATTGTGTTATATGCTTATTCAACTTAGTACAACACTAGGTTCCCCATAGCCTCCTATTGGGCTTCGTGCAAAGAATCTCCACTAGTTTAGGTTAGGACATAGAGTATGGTTTCCCGGTGAAATCGCTCTAAGAGCTCAAACCAACTATACCATGCCTCCCCTTGGGCTTTGTACAAACGAGTGGCCCTCCCATAGCCTCCTCTTGGGCTTACAATGCAAGGACCCTGGATTGTCCCTCCCATAGCCTCCTCTTGGGCTTACAATGCAAGGACCCTCGGATAGCCTCCTCTTGGGCTTCGTACAAGGACCCACGGGCTTCTTATAAGCATCCCCAATATCCAAATCAAATACCCTAGGAGATTAGACATCTTTCATCTCTATGCTAGGAGTATCCCTTTTATATCATCACAAACAATCAATCAAACTTTTTTGCCACAAGGCTGGCTAATCAATCAAACTTTTTGCCACAAGGCTGGCTAATCAATCCAACTTTCCTTTTGCCACAAGGCTGGCTAATCAATCAAACTGTTTTACCACCGTACTGGCTGATTAATCAAAGTTTTTGTCACAAGGCTGACTTCATTGAAACTTTTGCCACAAGGCTGGTTAAACAAAAAACATCTTTATCATTCTAAGCACCCTAAGTGGCATGGCCCCGGGCTTATAATGAAAAGATTTTCAAACAAAAATCAAACAGATGTATGTGATGATATAGATTAGATACATCGAACATTTAGATGACATTTGTCTCTTATCCTTTGCTTCCACTAGCATAAGTGGGAACTACGATTGCTCTGACTTTCTCAACATCCCTTTGAGAATACGTAGGCACAAGGTCGATCCTTGGCGAGCAAAATAAAACAAAAAAAACCATTTAAACCTTAGCACCCGTAGACCCCGAGCTACAGATGCTCTGATTCCCTCTAGGGGATATGTATGCAGAGGATCGCGATGATCTTTGCGAGCATAATCAAACAAACACCTTAGGTCCCACCTATTCCACAAGAACCTCTCAATAACATGGAATGAAAAATAAAACAAAGAAACCTATAGAGTACTATAGATACGTTGGGTGCTAATACCTTCCCTTCGTATAACCAACCCTCTTACCCAAGATCTCTTCCCCACTTTTAGGTTATTGCAACTTTTTTCCTTTTCCTCTTTTGGAAACAATAAAAAGTTTGGTCCGTACAAAAGAAAAATCATTTTTTTGAGCACTCGAGCCCAAAGAAGGCATCAGGTGTCTCATCCCGAAAAAAGACAACGATTTTTCCCCGCGACAGTAGGGAGTTCCGAGAATGCTCGGCACTTATCGGGGTTGGCTTCTATTCCTCGCTCGGTCAGGTAGAAACCGAGGAACTTGCCCGCCCGTACCCCGAAGGTGCATTTCTCAGGGTTGAAACGCATCTTGCAGGATCGAGCTTGTTTGAATACTCGTTCCAGGTGTGCCGTGTGATCGACGTCTTCTCGAGATTTGACGATCATGTCGTCCATGTATACCTCGAGGGTGTCGCCGATTTCTTCTCGGAAAACCTTGTTCATCATTCGCTGGTACGTAGCCCCGGCGTTCTTGAGTCCGAACGGCATTACGTTATAGTAATAGTTGCCTGACTCGGTCATGAATGTCGTGCACTGCTTGTCGCATCTCGCCATGGGAATTTGGTTGTAACCTGAATAAGCATCCATGAACGATAACAATTTGTAACCGGCCGAGTTGTCGACCAGTCTATCGATATTAGGTAAAGGATACGCATCTTTGGGGCATGCCCGGTTAACATCAGTATAATCAACACACATTCTCCATTTTCCATTAGATTTTTTGACTAGTACAACGTTTGAGAGCCAAGTTGAATACTTGGCCTCGGAAATAAAATTTGCCTCTAGGAGGTCTTTTACAGCTTTCTCGGCAGCCTCCGCTTTTTCGGGAGACTGCCGACGCCTACGTTGAACTACTGCTTTTGCGGTCGGATTGATGGAGAGCGTGTGGCAGGCGACCTCAGGGTCGAGTCCGGGCATCTCTGCTGCACTCCAGGCGAACAAGTCGGCGTTGTTCCTCAGGCAAGCTATGAGCTGCTTCCTCGGTGTATCCGGGATGTTCTTGCCGATCTTCACAGCCTTGTCGGGGTTGTCACCCAGAGGAATGAGCTCGAAATCCCCGTCTGGAATGGGCCGGGTAGGGTGAGCTGTCTTCTGCTGTGGCTCTTCGCCGCTCTTTAGCTATTCTTCTGTGAACCGAGCGTCGAGGTCGACTGAGCTGACGTCTGTGGTCGTCTGCCGATCTTCAGGAGGGGATTTATCTTCAGCCCTTGGTTTTTTGTTGGAGCTGGAGGGTGGGGCGATTAGCTCCAGTCCCTTTACCGATGCGTCGAATATCCTCCTAGCAGCTTCGATGTCGGCATTGACAGTGACTACTCGTCCCCTCTTCGTATAGAACTTCATTTTCAGATGAACGGTTGAGGGAACGGCAGTGAGTTCGGCCAAAGTGGGGCGCCCGATGATGCAGTTGTAGAGGGTCTTACAGTTTATCACCAAGAACCGTGTCTTGACTTGCCTGGAAGCTTCCCCCTCCCCGAAGGAGACGAGCAGTTTGACGTAACCCCACGGCTTTGTGGTCGTTCCGTTGAATCCTTGGAGGTCGGAACCCACGTAAGGAGTGAGATGCGAGTCGTCCAGCTGTAAGGTTTGAAAGAGGTGGGAATACATGATGTCGACCGAGCTTCCCTCGTCGACCAAGATCCGACGGACGTCGAAGTTCGCCATCCTTGCTCGCACGAGCAGCGGGATTGTGGCGTTCGGGGCTCCGCCGGGCAGTTCCTCCAGGTAGAAAGTGATCGGTTCTGACCTCCCTTTAAACCTCCTGAGGGTTGGGGCCATGTCCGTGGTGGCGCTGATCAACTCGTCGAACTTCCTTTTCACTGAGCCGATTGTGAGGGAGCCAGGGTCCCCGCCGTTGGATATCAGCATTGCTGTCGGGAACCCTTCCCAGACGCTGAGGGCAGATGTCACTCCGACCGAGGGTATGAAGTCTTCTGGTCGGGTGACAGATAACGCCACCTGCAGCGGCCTGGCATTCGGGGAGTTGCCCTCGTCGGAGCTCCGACGGTCATTCCTTCTGGGAGGGTCTCCTCTCTTTGTGTACTTAGAAAGGTGACCCTCTTTGATCAGTGTCTCGATGGCGTCCTTCAGGTGTATGCACTCATCCGTCAGGTGCCCGTGGCTCTTGTGATACTTGCAGTATTTGGACTTGTCGGTCCCCGGCCGGGAGGGATTCGGCTTCGGGGGCCTGATGTTGGAGTTTCTGAATTCGGCGTTTATGCACTCGGCCAGGATCTTCTCCCGTGAAACTTTCAAGGGGGTATAGTCGTTGAAGCGCCCTGCTGGCCCTCTGCGCTCCTTTGTGTCGCGGGACCTGTCGTCCCTCTTTCTCTCGTTTGCTCGGGGCGCGGCGGACGGGTCTTGGCTCGAGCTCCGAGTGACGCCATTTCCCCTTGATGCTTTGACTGCGGCCGCTTCGCCCTCCTCGAAGGAGATGAAAGCCTGCGCCCTTTTCAAGATGGCGTTCATAGATCGCATTTTTTCGATCTTTATCGCTTTCCTGAATTCGCTGCCGGGGAGGAGCCCTCGCTCGAGGAGATACCTTTTCATGTAGTCGGTCGTCTCCACTTGGACGGCCACCTTGTTGAATCTGTCGAGGTAGTCTCGGAGAGGCTCGTTGGTCCCTTGGACCACAGCTTCGAGGTTTGCCTCTGATTTCGGTTGACGGCGGGAAGCAGTGAAGTGACTCAGAAAGAGTTCCTTGAGCTCGGCCCAAGACGTGATGGAGTTAGGAGGGAGATTCCTGTACCAGGTCATTGCCCCCTTCCGGAGCGTGGTCGGGAAGATCCGGCATTTGATGGAGCCGTGGACGACGTGATACTCCATGACGGCCTCCAGGTTTCTGATGTGATCGTCGGGATCTGTAGTCCCGTCGTACGCATCCAAAGTCGGGGGTTTTTCCATTCCTCGGGGAAGGCGGGCCCTTCTAATGCTTTCGGACAAGGGGCTGCGGAATTCCTCCTCGTCGCTGGCACTCGGAGAGATCGAGCGTGTGTTGCGCCGGGCGGGTTCCTCCTTGCGAGGTTTCCTCCCTTTCCTGGCGAGCCTTCTTTCCTCTCTGTCGGGAGAAGGGCTCTCCTCTTCTGCGGGCTCAGGCCTCCGATTTTTCCTGCTCTTTCGCAGAGGGGAGCGCGAGTAGGACCTCTGGCGGCGGGATCTTTTCGGTGGAGATCGAGAGGAGGACGGTGAGCGTCGGCGAGTCCTCCTAGGCGGGGAGCGCGAAGAGGAGGAACGCGATCGACGGTGCCTCCGTGGGGGAGAGCGGTGACGATGCCTCTTCTCCAGTTTCTCAATCCGTTCGCCCTGGAGTCGGATGAGGCGGTTGGTCCGCTGCAGCTCTTTGAGGATGACGAGGGCTGAGGGGTCGGTTTCCCCACGGGCATCTGTAGCATCCCGAGTTTGCCGATGGTGAGTTCTCGGTCTCTCACGGGAACGGGTGGAGGAGGAGGCAGTCTGCCCGTCCCTGTGGTCAGTCTCGTGTTGGACGCGAGTCAGCGGTTGTTCAGGCTGGGTTTGGATCAACTCGGCGTTCCGATCGTTCCGAGCTGTGTCCTCTCCGTTGTTCTGAGGCTGGAGCTGCTCGGCCTCATCATTCTGAGCCTGCTCGACGTGTTGAGGTGGTGGTCTTCTGACGGATTGGGGGGTCTCATGACCTGTCCTCCCATTCCTTTCAGCAGAGTGTCGTCGACCTCCCCGTCGATGCAGAGCCTGGCTGGATTCCTCGATCATGTCCGTAAGACGGAAAGGATCGGGGGTCGGGACGAGGACAGTGTTGTTGTTGTTACCGGCCATGACGATCGAAGGATGGATTAGCTTTGATCTTCGTTTCTTTAAAGATGGGGAAGCTTGATTCCCACAGACGGCGCCACTGATCGTACCTGATCAGAAGAATCGTCAAGGCCTGCTCGGATGCTGGTCTTCGTAAAATGAGAGGGGGGGTGTACCTGCAAGGTACTCCGATGCCAAAGTGAGTAGATGAGCAAAGGAGAGCAAGTACTAGCTAAGGTTAGAAGAGAATTGAATACCTGACCCTCTAGTCAAAGAGGGTATATATAGCCCCCAGCGCTGGGCCATGATCTCGCTATTGGGTTGGATTCCCAAGCCCAACTAGGAGACTGCCAGGTTTCCTGAGCGGAAATATCGGAGGTGCGTGTACGCCCTCTGTCCTGGTTAACCGCTCCGAAGTCCAAGGGAAGACGCGGTCTTTTAGGAGCCACGTGGGATCCGAGTTGTTCGGAGGGTTGGATATGAAGGAGCCCCGCGCGGAGCAGGGTCCTCGGCAAGGATGACGTCCCGGGGGAGAGTTAACGCCGAGCAAGGTCGTCCGCTCCGGGTAGGGTGTTAGTGCCGAGCAAGGCGTGTCGGGGAGGCAATGAACTATTCATGGGCCATGGGCCTCTGAGGCTTATTGGGCCGAAAGCGGTGTTGGGCCTAGCCTTGGCCCAGTCCAGAACAGCTATAAATACACCAGTATCATGATATTAAAGAGGATCGTAAATAACAATAAGAAATAAAATTATACAACTGCTTTTAACCTCACATGTGCTAGCTCTCAAATATCCTAACAACCTTAAAGACTTTGATAGCCCTTATTCTTTAGGGATTGTCGTGTATATTGTACTTTTATCTAGTACTTAAAATAATAGGAGGATTATGTTATTTTAGTGTAAATGTGACAACTTATTAATATAATAGAGACAAAGGAAATATATAGCATTATGTTTAACAACTTTGCAAAATTACATATTAAAAAAATCACAAATATGAGGAAGTTTCATATTACAAGTACGCTTTAATATTCCAACAACTCTTTGTAAATATGAGAATAATCTTTTTTACGGTTTTGTGTCTCATGATTATTATGATTATTGTCCAAAGAATTGTGGATATGTGAAAATGATTACAACTATAATAAATAATGCAATCACAAAAAAAACAAAACAAATGGCCCATTAGCTCAGTTGGTTAGAGCGTCGGCCTAATAACGCCAGTAAAATATACTCTTACAAAATATTTTTACTAATGTTATAATTATTATCTATAACAATGGTTTAAAATAAAATCTACTTAAACTAAAATCTTTTATGAACTAAGCATGTGTTTATACAAGTTCAAATGTAAAGGTTAATTTGTTGCTTCTAACATCTTAAGAGCTAACTAACTATAAATTGAAATAGAATTTAGTATGTGACATATCCCCCTTAAGTTGAATTGTATATATGTTAAAGTTAACTTGATTTATTACATAAACACATTACCATTGTTTTTTCATAAGTCTATAGTAAGTTTCAAACATTACTCACTTTGTCATCCGACCACAAGTTGTTATTATATAACACCTTTTTTATGGGTTATAAGTAAAAGTGTCTACATTGGACCAAGAGCAATACACAAGCGAGAGATATGCGACATATTTATCCAAAACCTTAAGGCATATGGTATATGAGTCCTCTCACTTATAAAACGTTTAACCTCCACTTTTCCAAGCAATGTGAGACTTCTAACTCACACTTGTATCTCAATAATCTTCCCTCCAAGTGTGAGTCCATCCCCTATGCCCCTCTTAAGGGGAAACTCTTTCATCCACATACACTTGTATGGTCGTTGACACTCATACCACGTCATGGGCACTTCAATAGAACACGTTGTCTCACCGTCATGTTAGGAATACTTTCGATACAAGGATCAGATCCTTTACATGAACCATTGAATCTTATGACACTAATATGTCATGAGGGTGAGAATCCACATTGGATCAAGAGAAACATACAACTGAGAGAAACACAATATATTTACCAAAAACCTAAAGGCTTATAACAATGGTTTAATATTCTAATTTTTTTCATTGACATTCAAAATTTCAAAAAACAAAGTAATTTTTACTAATATCATAGTTTGTATATGTTCAATTGTAATTTTTACTAATATCATAGTTTGTATATGTTCAATTGTAATTTTTACTAATATCATAGTTTGTATATGTTCAAAAAACAAAGTAATTTTTACTATTTAATTTAAAGTGTATTACAAACTAAGCATGAGTTTGTATATGTTCAATTATTGAGGTTAGGTTGTTCCTTTCTAACATATAAAATCTAAGTTCTAACTAACTATAAATTGAAATAGAATTTAGTATGTGACATGTCCCGCTTAAGCTAAATTGTACATGTTACAATTAACTTCATTCATTACATAAACAAATTGCCACTGCTTTTATAACTCTAGAGTAAGTTTCAAACATTACTCATTTTGTCATCTGGTCAACAAGTTATTCTTGAGTACGACTGTGTGAATTATATAACACCTTCTTGAAGGATCATAAGGAGAAGCATTTACATTGGGTGGGTCTGTGGCTTTTGTTGCAGCAGATTAGTGGTAATGGAGAGTTATTTGCGTATGTGATTTTCTCCTTTTTGCAGGTTTCCAATCAAGACCAAAAAGCGATTTTCTCAGTTACCTTATGGAGTATCTGGAAAGGGAGAAATAATCAGGTTTGGAATCAGGTGGAAGACTCTCCGATGCTTATATGTCAGCGGGTAAATCAGTTGTTGACATATTGGAAAGAGGCCCAACAGTATCGTCCCAGCAATGGGATTATTAATTCCCCGCCAGCTATTATCATATGGGAAAAACCTCAGAGGGGCAGATTTAAGTGCAATATTGATGCCGCTTTTTCCCATAATAAGGTTGGTTTTGGTGCTTGCATAAGAGATGACATGGGTAATTTCATTGTAGCCCGAACATAATGGTTTTCGCCTTGCACCGATGTTGTTATTGGAGAGGCTCTAGGTCTTCTGAAAGCTTTAAACTGGGTCCATGATCTGGGGTACGACAATATGGATTTTGAATTAGATGCTAAGCGAGTTGTGGATAGTGTGACTATTGCGAGACCTAATGACTCGAATCTTGGAGCTATTACGGGAGAATGTAACCGGTTGATGGCTCTTTTCTTTAGGAACTCTCATGTTAAGTTCGTTAGAAGACAAGCTAATGAGGTTGCTCACGCTCTTGCACGGGTGGCTCCATTTATGGCTAGTTTTCATAATTTCTATGATATTCCAACATGTATTCAGAATATTGTTATTAATGAAATAAGTTAATCTCTTCCCGTCAAAAAAATGTAATAATAATAATTCCTAATTAATAGGTTAGATGTATATTCTAAAACACAACCGTTACAAAATAATGCATAATTTTTTTTGCAAAATAAACACAGTCGTAAAAATTCACCAAATATTTATATTTTTGCATATATAAATTCATAATATAAGAATTTTATATTCATATGAATTTTATTTATATGATATTTTTTACAATTTAATTATTACATTCCATTTTTCAATTTTTTTTTTTAAGTTTTTCAACAATCGTTATTTGTCCGAGATTTGTCAGAGATTCCTTATAAAACGTAGTTGTGTTTAAATTTATTTCCTATTAGATGATAAAATCATATAATATTAATAGAATCCATAAATTTACAATACAAAGAATTTAAAACTTATAGGCATGTCTGACGGGCCGACAAAATATTTACTTAAATTAAACAGATATTAGAGATGATATGTTTTATGACTTTTGAATTACTACAACATTCAATTCATTAAATCTAATTAAATTATTAAACCAATTTATTTTTTTTGGTTTATAATAGGTTTTATTTTATAATATTTGTTAATAGAAATTTTTATAAATAATTATAAAAATTATAGGCATGTCCGACGGGCCAAACATGTTTTTCCACCATATATTTGGTTTAATAGAAATTATCAAATCTATGTATATCTTGACAACTATTACAACTTAATAAATTAAATTAATATTTATATGACAATCAACATTGAATTTTTTTTACTAATTCGTATAAATTTTTTATAAATTTTTTAATCATAACTATATAATATTTATATCGACTTTACTAGTTTCTTCATTAAAATAGTGTAATCCATCAATTGAAACATTTGGTGTGAATATATCATATTATGTGCAAAATCTGATAGTATATAAATAATTCGTTTTAGTCCGTTTGAGATGATTGAGGGCCAGTTTGTTTCAGCTTTAAAAAAATGGATTTTTTCTTTGTATTTTTGAAAATAGATTTTCTAAAACCGTTTTTCAAAATATTACAAGTTTTTTAATATTCGTTTTTTTCTAAAATGAAACAATAATTTTGACATCTTATAACATAAACATACATAATTGAAGACCAAAACTTAGTTAAAATCATAATTTTTTCAAAAAGTTGTATTTCAAAAATGATTTTTATGAAAATCTATTTGAAATAGCTTCAAAATTAAGTGATTTTTTAAAATTTTGATATCCAATTTTTTTTCCCATAAATAGATGAAATACCTTAAATCACATTTTAAGGATAACTATTCAAACAAAATTTTCATTTGAAGCTTTTATAAAAAGTTTCTTTGTAAAAAAATTTTTCACAAAATTTGGTAATACTATAAAAATCATTTTAAAAAAAAGCCAAAACAAACGGGTCCTGAGTTTTTTATTTTAAAAATCAATTTTAAAATTAAAATATAGGTGAATAAAATATAATTTATTTTATATTAATTTTTTTAACATCAAGATGTTATCATCCAATATTACAAACAACTACTCATATTGTTATTAATTATTTATATATAAAAATAAATAGATAAATATTTTTAGTGATAATAAAATTGAGAAAATTATATAAATAATATCTTCCCCCACAACTTAAAATCTCTAATTCCAAAGGTGCTTTGTTTGAAAATTGGATCTTTGTATTGTTCACCAATCATGAAATCTTCACAAACTTGTTTTGATTGTTTATAAACATAGAAAAACAACAACAAAGGCAACCATTAGAAATAATCTACTGTATACCATAAATTAACAAAGAAATACCAACCTAATATTGTAAATTTAGAAATATCATTAAATTCTTGTTAAACATAACTTTTTTGATAAAGAAATCATATCTGAATAGAAAAATAACAGTAGTTAAAACTCCTTTGAACCAAAAAGTTTACTTTTTTTCTTTTATGAAACAACACGTAGTTTAAGATTGAATAGGAAAATTCAAGAATAATATAATAAAAAAGAGCACGCCCAGTGGGACTCGAACCCACAATCGCTTGATTAGAAGTCAAGCGCCTTATCCATTAGGCCATGGGCGCCTTGTGTTAAGCTCCTGAAATTGTTTCATAATATTGAGTAATTTTTTGAAATTGTTTATCAAATACCAAAAGTAAAAACACTAGTAATCAGTTTCTGTAATTTCTTAATCGGTTTTAATGACTGTTCTAATCCTTAATTAATTAAATTCAAATACACGAGTCTCCAAAATTAAGGTAGTTGTCTGTTTCAAACTGTGATCGATGGAGGATTCGAAGCGACACACATGCTTGAAACTGCATATCAATGGAGAAGAAGCAATATTCGTGAAGGGCACTTGGTTTGATACACACTTCAGCCTCTCCATCACCGATGCTTCCACTGCTTGGCACTGCAACGGTACTACTAATCACTAACTTTAAGTCAACCCTTTCGTATTCCATTACTCGTTTCTTCAAGTTTTGATTTTGCTTTCTGGGGTTTTGAATTTTCTCAGCATCGGAGGAGGAGTTGAAGCAGCGTGCGGCTCAGTGGGACCAGCCAGTTTCGGAGTATGTCAAGCTGTCTGAGCGGTATTTAGGGTTTCAGCAACCTGGTTCTGTTTACGCATTTGCTGATGCTGGTGATGGTCATAAAAGGGTAAATATAGCCTACCAAGTGTTTGTTGTTTGTTCACAGTTGGTTTCAAAATATTTGTTGTGTTACCAATGTTGTTTCAAAATAATGTTTGTGTGAATGTTATTGCAGTTGTCATGGACGTTTGAAAAGGGAGGGATGACGCTGTACTGGCGATGGAAATGCATGCAGTCTCCTGATTCTAAAAAAACTACTGCAGAAATATTGGATTTTCTCATGGATGCAAATATCAGGCTTAGTGTATGTATACATTCTGCTTAACTATTTTTAGTGCATTTTTCATACAAGTAATTCCAATCAACCTCGCTAGTACGCATCACGTTTCTTGGTTTGTTCATTATGGTGTGAACCAGAAACAAATAGGACTGCTATGTTTAATGGTGTGAACTGTGAAGTGGGAGTTTAAGTGAATGAATTATCATTTCTGTTACCAAAATTTATTTATGAGAGAGGAGGTGATAGGTGGAATGGTAAAACCCTGCATATAGTTGTTTCATTCCCAATTTTCCGTTTCAATTATTATCTTTTGCTATGTGTGAGAAAAATTGATAAGCATTCTCGTTACTCACATTCTCAATTCTAATCTTGATAGAAGGTGCAAAAGTAGCTACAACTATATTGGGACAAATATTAATTCTTTAATCCTATTGTGTACAAATTTTACCTTTTAGTGTCACCTGTGATTGAGATTTGATATTTTAATCTTTCAATTGCTTAATGAGCTTTACAAAGATGTTAAATGAGCTGAGATGACCTTAACAATATAGAACTTAAACTTGACTTACTTACTTTTTCTTCAAGTTAGAGTATTTCTGCTTGTCAATTAAATTTGCAATCTGGTTATAAGCTTACGCATAAGTGCTGTCTCACAACTCACAATTTGACGATCTCTTCGTATTGATGTTTGCAGTAAAAAAATGTATATTATTCGTTACATTTTCTGCAAGTGTGTCTAACTTATATTGTCTCTTTGGAAAGTTTCAATTACAGTTTGATTAAACATAACCTAATTCTAAGCTGGTCAAAAGAATACTTTTTGTAGTAGTGTGCAACCAACACCTATTTCTCTATTACATAAACTTTAAATTTGAAATGTTCTTTTCGATAATAGAAGATGCCTTCTCATTTCATCATCTTAAACTTGAGTAAATACGGGGTTTCTAATAGCACACTCTTTTAATATGAACAAGATTAGTGAAATAATCTATTTACTTTTCCAAATCCGGCTTGATTTAGAATAGTCAGTACTTATATCCCCCATCCGTTTTCTTTAGTATAGTTAGATATGTTTGTTTATATGCATTTACAGGAAGAAGTTGTCATAAAAACGGAATTGTTTGAGAAGACGAAAGTAGAAGCTGAAAAATGCTTGGCCCAGAGTGAGAGAATAGCCAATGAAAGGGTGGAATTTGAATCTGAAATTTATTCAAAGGTAACTTTTTTACTCTCACTATGTATTTGTTTTTCTTCATCTCTGTTTGTCCATTGAATGTTTTGACCCTTATGGTTTACCGGCATAGATTGCTAGGCCCTGTATCACACTATCACTTAAGAATGCCATTGGCCCTTTGCTAGATTGCTCAAACAATTAACTGATTGAACTAGTTGTTATTTTTTCAATATTGGATCCATTCATAACTGTTTGTTGAGTTCTAACTCTTAAGTTTATGTTGATAACTATTCAATATTTTTGGCGGAACTCGGTAAAATGAGTGAAGTAACAGTATATTATTGAATTGAAATTTGATGAGCCTATTCAATATTTTTGGTAGAACTCGGTAAAATAACCAAGCAACAGTATATTATTGAACTGAAATGTAGTGAGCCTATTCAATATTTTTTTTGTGGAACTCGATAATACGAACGAAGCAACATTATATTTATGATGCTTTTCATTACATGTACTATACTAATATTATAATCTTGCATTTTTGTCTTTGCTCTCATGTATCAATCTGAATCTGCTTATGTTATTCTGTTTTAGTTTCTGGGGGTGTTAAATTCAAAGAAAGCAAAACTAAGAGAGCTTCGAGACCAGCTGTCAAAACAAGATAACACTGAAAAACATCCTCAAGAGGAAGAAGACGCAGATAAAACCGAGAGTTTTGACGAAGAAAGTGATTATGACAAAAGCGACGAAGACGAAGATCCTCAAACATGTATTACTAGTTCTTCAAAGGATGTGGTAGCAAATAAGCCTTCACGTCGAAGGGGAAGCAAACTGTCGTGACAAATTATCTGCACTAACTAGGCAAGAGTTTATTTTCATCTTGGATTTCACATCTGTACAAAAATCACTTGATATCCATGACAATAATGATATGATTTCTGCACATTAATTATGGTCTGGTCAGTTCGGGTAGAGGCTTACTGGTAGAATATTGAAAAACCGTTGTTCAAACCAATTAACAACAGATTTTAAGGGTTTAGATCGGTCTGATCAAACTGAAAAAATGTCCCACCAAAACACGAGTGTTTGGTTTGGTTAGATTTCGGTTTGGTTTGAACATGTAAGTTTAATCAAATTCCTCTTATTTTTCTTCATCTTTTATTAATAGTCAATCCTTATCCTTATCAACGTGTACTTGCACGCATACATAATCCATGAGCATCAAAATGATCCAAATTGAGAGGGCTTATTAAATCCAAAAAGGCTGCACGAATACCGTACGAGAATTTTCTTTTACATTTTTAATATTTCGTTATTTTCTTTTTTATTCTTTAAGTATTAAAACAGCTAATAAAAATTTTCTATCTATTATTATTATTATTATTATTATTTTCTTTCAGTAATATCATTTTTTTTCAATAAATAACTAATATTATTGACAAATTAATAAATATGGTAGCACTGAATTTTAAAAACAAAATTTAAATAAAAACATAATTGTTGCGCAAATGACAATTAAATAGAAATACATTTTCATTTAGTTAAAAAAAATTAAATAAAATCAACATGCATATGCTTCTTAAACAAGAACACTGATTACGTGATATAGTAAAATTTGACAAATTCTAATCCGTGTAAATTTTCACAATAAAATTGAATAGTCAAATCATGCACCATTCAACAGCTCATAAAACTTCTGTTAATTAAAAAAAAACCACAAGGTTACCACCAAAAACTACTATAAATACCCCATATACTGCAATGCTATATATCACAAACATAACAATTGCAGCAACAAAAAAGTACACACACATTCATATACAGATCCAAGAATCAAAAAGGCAAACAATGTCTAATGATGAATGCCAAGGTATTAAGAGTTTACATACATATATGACTAATAAATTAAATAGTTTGTGAGATTTAATTATAATTTGATGATTGAATGAATTAATATTGTTTTTATTATGCAGGTAAGAGTTCATGGCCAGAACTAGTTGGAGTGGATGGAAAGGTTGCAGAGGGTAGAATTGAGAAGGAGAATCCATTGGTGAATGCAATAATTGTTCCAGAAGGATCTTCTGTCCCCTTTGACTTCCGTTGTGATAGAGTTTGGGTTTGGGTTGATAAAGATGGAATTGTTAAACAGATTCCAACTATTGGATAGAAACTTTCTACACTCATCTTTATAATACATGGAATTTATATGCTCCAAGTCATAAATTTAATAATGTTTGAATAATAATAAGGAGCTACTTTCTTTCTAATTATATACTTCTTGTAAATGTTATTTAAACATATATGATAATATGTGTACATGTTCTGTGCACTGTAAATGTGTGTATACATTATTTGTTTTTCATTTCTTTGTTTGGGAAATAATACATGGTATTGGTACTAAGTCTTGTCCAATGATATATCATTCATCTCTTTTGCTTCAATAATTATCAACAAGTCTCATACTCATTTTTTATTGTCGTGAAAAACGATGTCAAGAACAAATTATAATAGGAAATTTTGGAAGATAAGAAGAACACAAGAATTGGTTATAACTGCTATTCTTTTACTTTCTCTTAAAACAAGATTACAAGTTTACAAGAATAACAAATAATCTCTCTCACCCTAAATTAGGATTTGCAACTTAGCAATGATGAGAGACTAGTATGCTATTTATAATAAAACCTAACATACTAACTAATGGGCTTTTTCCACAAGGCCCATTACACAAGCCAACTTAATAAACAAGCTAACTTAACAAATTAGGGTTTAAACACTACAACCTAATTTAACATGCTAACAACCCTAGCATCTTCGACACAAGCATGTGAACAATCTTCGACTTCATGCTTAATCCTGTCGAACCAAGAAGCTACCCTTCTGCCATACTAGAGTTCGATCCAATATCTCACAAATCTCCACCTTGGATCTAACTCTACAACGTCAAGGGAACAAACTAGCTTTCTTTATGCAGTTTTATCAACTGCATACAGTGGAAAAACTTGCAACTCAGCAATGTCTTGGTGATCATATCAGCAGCATTGTCTTCAGTCGAAACCTTCAGCACTTGGACTTCTCCACGCTCGATTACTCCTCTGACGAAATGCAACCTCACATCAATGTGCTTAGTTCGCTCATGATAGGCTGAATTCTTCGACAGGTGTATTGCACTCTGACTATCACATTTAACAATGATACCTCGACCTTGAAGTTTCAGCTCCTTCACAAAACCTTCAAGCCACAATGCTTCTTTCACAGCTTCAGTTAGAGCAATATACTCCGCTTCAGTGGTTGATAGAGCAACAACCTTCTGAAGTGTTGCTTTCCAACTAATTGCAGTGCCAAATATAGTGAAAACATATCCAGAAATAAATTTTCTGGAATCCATACAACCTGCATAATCAGAGTCGACATATCCTTCAATTGCTTCTTTACTATCTTCACCCAAGGCTCTACCATAAATTAGGACTCTGTTCAGAGACCCATTTATGTACCTTAAAATCCACTTCAATGCTTGCCAGTGAGCCTTTCCAGGGTTCGCCATGTACCTGCTTACAAGACTTACTGCATATGCTATGTCGGGTCTAGTACAGACCATAGCATACATCAAAGAACCAACTATATTAGCATATGGGATGCTATTCATATAGGCTCTTTCGACATCAGTACTGGGACATTGATCAATACTCAGCTTGAATTGAGGGTTTGTTGGAGTCACAACTGGCTTCGAATTCGACATACCAAATTTTTCGAGAATCTTTCATAGATATTCCTCTTGAGATAAGCATAACTTCGACTTCTTTCTATCTCTTCGAATGTCAATTCCAAGAATCCTGAAAGCAGCTCCTAGATCCTTCATATCGAACTCCTTATTGAGTTCAGCCTTCACCCTCGTCACATCTTCAACATTGTTGCTTGCTATGAGAATATCATCCACATAAAGCAACAAAATAACAAATGAATTACCAGGTTGAAATCTGAAGTAAACGTAGTGGTCGAACTGACTTCTAATGAAACTTATGCGTGCCATGAACTTGTCGAATCTCCTATTCCACTGTCGAGGAGATTGTTTCAGCCCATACAAAGATCTCTTTAACTTGCACACATAATATTCCTTCCCCTTTTCGACATACCCTTCAGGTTGCCTCATCAGAATCGTTTCATCTAGATCACCATACAAGAACGCAGTCTTCACATCCATCTGTTCCAGTTCAAGATCGAACTGTGCCACAGTGGCAAGCAACATTCGAATGGACCTATGCTTCACAACAGGAGAAAACACATCATTGAAGTCAACACCTTCTTTCTGAGTGAAACCCCTTGTAACTAACCTTTCCTTGTATCTTTTCGACGTCACTCCTTCAATTCCTTCCTTAACTTTGAAAATCCATTTACAGCTGACTAACCTTGCCCCAGCAGGTTTCTTGATCAGTTCCAAAGTATGATTATCATGAAGAGATTTCATCTCATCATCCATGGCCTTCAGCCATTCAGTCTTATTTCGACTCCTCATAACTTCCTTGTAGTCTCTAGGTTCTTCGTCTAGAACCTCACTTGCAGAGATTAAGGCATAAGCTATAAGATCTGCATACCCAAGTCTCTGAGGTGCCTTAATGACTCTTCTCGACCTATCTCTCGACAATAGGTAGTCATCATCAGTTTCCTCAACTTCCTCAGCATCTTTTTCTTCTTCTTCGACTTCATCAGGGATATGCAATTCAGCATCAACATGCTCCACCTCAACAGGAATCTCTACCTGTTCCAGCTCTTCTGCACTTCGACCATCATCATCAGTTTTCTTGAAAGCCATTTCAGCTTCATTGAAAACTACATCTCGACTGGTGATACACCTCCTGTGACCTGGCTCTAGGCACCATAGCCTATAGGCTTTGACTCCTTCAGGGTATCCCATGAACATGCATTTCAGAGCTCTAGGTTCGACCTTGTCTTGCCTAATATGAGCATAGGCTATGCAGCCAAATACTCTCAGTTTGTCGAGATCTGGTGGATGTCCCGACCAAACTTCTTCAGGTGTCTTCATATCTAACGCTGTCGAAGAATATCTATTTATCAGATATGTTGCTGTCGAAACAGCCTCAGCCCAGAACACCTTCTTTAACCCCGCACTAGTCAACATGCATCTGACTCTCTCCAAAATAGTTCGATTAAACCTTTCAGCCAAACCATTTTGTTGTGGAGTACCTGCAGTAGTTCTGTGTCTTGCAATACCAGAGTCAGCACAAAAGCTATCGAACGCTTCATTGCAAAATTCAAGGCCATTATCGGTTCTCAACCTCTTGACCTTTCTGCCAGTCTGATTTTCTACTAGAGTCTTCCAACTTTTGAAATTCTCAAAAGTTTTATCCTTAGTCTTCTGGATGAATACCCATAACTTTCTGGAATAATCATCAACTATGGATAGAAAATACCTTGCTCCTAAGTGTGATGGACACCTTGCAGGCCCCCAAAGATCAACATGGATGTAATCAAGGGATCCATGTGTTCTTTGTTTGCCTTTGTTGAACTTCATTTTGCAAGATTTTCCAAGTACACAGGGTTCACAAAACTTCAGCTTTTCGACTTTGTCTCCACCAAGCAGATTTTGTTTCCCTAATTCGACCAGATCTCTTTCCACTACGCCAAACAAGAGAAAAGATAGCGCTTTTTTTGTCTTTAGGCAGCGCTTTAAAGCGCTATCTATTCCCCCGCTGCCGTAGGTAAAGGCAGCGCTTTTTTTCACCCTGAAAGCGCTGCTAAAGGCCACCTTTAGGCAGCACTTTTGCCTATAAAGCGCTGTTAAAGGCACACTTTAGACAGCGCTTTTATGTTAAAAGCGCTGCTAATTGCCCACTTTAGACTGCGCTTTTCTGAAACATTTTTTTAGAAAAAGCCTCTTAAAAGCGCTGCTAAAGGCCACCTTTAGGCAACGCTGTTCCTAAAAGCGCTGTTAAAAGGCCCAATTCAGCCAGCGCTTTTTTCTTAAAAGCGCTGTTAAAGGCCCCATTTAGGCAGCGCTTTTCTGAACAAAATTTTTAAAGAGCTTTTAGGCAGCGCTTCTCTTTTAAAGCGCTGTCTAATGTCCACGAAATTTTTAGATGCATCTATTTAAAAAAGGCTTGCCCCAGGTTTTCACCAGATTTTGCACCTGTATATACCATTACAAATTTCACATATAAACAACAAAAAAACTCTATTTTTTAGAGCTAACATGCTAAGAATATATATATATAGGAATAAACTTGTATTTTTTATATGCTAAGATGTTAATAATATATTAATAAACAACAAAATTACATCAAATTCAATGAAAACAATTGCATCATCCAAAACATTGTTATTTTTTACACAAATCAAAAGGATGCTAAATATCTACTTTTTCTTCTTGCCAACAATTGTAACCATTTTACCCTTCAATATCCTGCAATTGCATCAAACCATTACAATCACAAAACAGAATAACAGAAAACCAAAAACAAAATAATATAAAGGTGAAAAATATTCTACATTAGTGTACATAAAACCATTCTACATTTGCCACGAATGTATTTCAAACGGCCTACATATCACTAAATAATCTATGTAGATAAATCAAATATTGCAACATATCATGCACTTGGCTATACTCAAAATTATCATCAATTATAGTAAGATTTCAATATACCTATACAACTTTCAACTCAACCATGAATTGACACCATTCCTCCTTAAGTTCATCCAACTTAGATCTTGAGTAAGTAGCACACTTGAAGTCATCAAAGTACTACAAAATAATATAACATGGTATGTTTAAGTTAAAACTATTTAATTATATGAGAAATATGTGTTAAATATTAAAATAAATCTTAAGTTAGAAATCCATACCTTGGACGGAATCTCTATTTGATTCGAAAGAAGAATTTCTTTCATAAACTGCAACATGTAAAAACCGCAATCTACTTCATTACGCTGCCCAGGACACTACACATGGAAAGAAAATATGGATAAGGTTTAAGTTTTATCACGTATCAATCACTATTTATATAATCAAAATTGTGATAATTAATTAATATACCTCCACTTGGATCCATGTGATGTTGTTGGCTTTACTCTTTGGTACTTGACTTCCTCTTTGTGCTCGAAAAACTTGTATAACGCTAATAAAACATAAACGCATAATTTAAAACAATTCTCATAAATAAATAAATATACACACGAATATTTAGAACAATCTCACTTACGTATCAATCAACTTCTTCATAGCTTCGTATATTTCAAAGCACTCAACAAAATAAACAAAAATTTACATACAAGGTCCTATAGTCATACAATACAACCTTATTTTAGATGTTTTACTGATATATTTATTTTCTTATTTATATTTAAACAAATTTGTTTACAAATAAATATAGTATAATTTGCTATAGGTACAAAAATTGACTGGATTAACATTAAAAGGCATACGATGGTTGGTTGATTCTAGTGGTGGTAAGGGTGATACAAGATTCTAAATCCATACTCTTTAATATGTTCTGTTTCGTTTTTATGTAGACTCTTTTGCGGATGCGAACTATTATAATTAATTTTGCAATTCTTAGATTTAAACATGTCATGTAACTACTATATGATGACCATCCAGGGGGAGTAGTTTTGCCTAGGTGAAGTTACACATTCAGGTGAATGCATGTTTAGTTTCCTCATTAACACATTTATATATATATAATTTCATATACTTTTAATTTTCTATTTATATATATAAATGTATGATATCCAACTTTTGGCTTTCTTATGGTACCATTACAAGTTATAGCTGGTACCATTACATTAGTACATAAGATTGATAAGCCTTTGCAAAGTTGACACATTGACATTGATCCTAACTAAGACAGTGTTAGTTTGATTGAGAAGTATGAGAAAAATTTGGCAATCATGCTAGAGAAGGTCCTTGCTATTTGGTGTACATGACAGACAAACAGACACAGTCTAACTAAACAAGGGTACACATTAGCCAGCTCAATTGCTTTGGCATGAGTGCCTAATTAGGAGACAACTGTGATTAATTTAGTGAAGTTTTTGTATATAATTTAGTGAAGTTTTTGTATATAATTAATTTAGTGAAGTTTTTGCATGATATACCTAAAAAGGACATACTACTCTTTTGCCACAATGATATATAACCGTTGCTCGCTCGGGAAACAAGCGACTTACTTAAGCTAAAGAATTACTCACAATATTATATACAGAAATTGTGAGAAACTAAAAACAAATTGTTAACTAATTACATCTTTAATACTGTGTTTCGAAATTCCACAATGATGAGACTTGAGTGTCAAACATCTCCATGTCAAACCAGTTAGTGGCATAATCTGTGATGGAAGGAGAAGGAGAACGTAAAGGCTCATTTGCAATACTCATGAGCAAATCATGCATATCGTCGAATTCCGTTGGAACTTGTTCTATGACGACTCCATCACCAACACCAACCTGACACTGGTTGTTGTCCTCAACAGAAACTAACTCAGCAGCTTCCATTGCAGCTTTCCTTATCTCGTCTCCATCATTGGATTCCGGCAACCTCAACCGCCATGCGGAATCAGCAAAATTAAGACAAGCTGATTTCCCCTTAAGAACGAGTGCAGCAACATCATGTGCACGTGCAGCCGTTTCTGGCGTGGGATATGTTCCAAGCCAAATCCTTGAGTTGTTGCATTTGTTACGGTTAGGAACTCCATCTCACAAACCCACTTGTTATTGTTCCTCTTTCGTACTCCTCGGTACACTGGGTGTCTTGTCTCCTTGAATACTCTTCTACCTGTTCGCTTCTTTGGTCTCTCAGATGCCAAAAACGTTTCTGAATTATTATGGTTTGAGGAACTTGTTTCTGACGAAGAAGTATCAGAGTGCTGGTGTGTGCCGTAGTTCAACTCGGTAAACGATGATTCAAAAATATTCATCAGAAAATTTTAAGTTGCTTATGTGATTGAACTGAGCTAAGTGAGGAAGTGAGTGTCTGTGGAGAGTTTATTCAAATATAGCTTATTGGTGAGTTGGCAAAGAAAAGGACCACGTATGTGACACGAACACGGGCAGGCTACTATGAAGTAAAACAAGTTTTTTTTTCACTTTTGTGGGACAAAATATGATGATAACGACAAAGGTTGATTTGGAAGGTTCCATATCACTCCTTCTTTTCATATATATTGTTTGACACTTTGACTTGGCTGTCTCCTACTACTATCCATCCAGGTTTAAAACTTCAGACAAGGTTTAAAACGTGCTTTACCCTTTTTACGTAAGTATTTTTTACTTTTTCATAAGATCTTTCTCAAAATATAATATTGCATTAATTATTTTTTCTGTAAATGCTTAAGCGACCGAACTAGATAAGATTATGGAATTTAGATGTTAACGCGGTGAGACAAAGCATAAACCAACAGAAAGCTCTGGTACCATAAAATCAATAAACTATATTTGAATGTGCTGATGGTACCAGCTATAACTTGTAATGGTACCAGCAGATCTACCTAATCCATGAATTTTGGGTTAATAAAATCTACCTATTATTAAATTCTTTAGTCATCATTCGCAGATATATCTTATAACAAGTTATCAAGTTTTGCAGATATATTTTTTAATTTCAGGTTTGTCCTGCATTCCATAAATAATTAACATACATTTTTGCTGGATCTAATAGTATGGTGTGATTGAATGTAATATTTCCTTAGTGAACATATTAACTACCATTCTAACTATGAGTTCTAATAGAAAACTTACAAGCAGACTGGCCTTAGATATATGACTCAGCACCTATTCAGTCCAAACCAATGTGTATTCGATCGAGCTAGCGTCTGTTGGAATTCTGTAATAAAAAGGAAAAGCATTCAAATTTCAAGTCATGCAATCCACCAACTTGCACAACAGAGAAGAACCTGCACCAAGCTTACACTTCAAGCTTCAATCTTAAGTCTTTCCATGTTTCAGGCAGCTTCACCTCCAATTCCGAGCAACCATCGCCACCGAGAAAGCTATAAACCTATACATTTATTAACGAATCAGATTCGGTCCATATTAAAACCATCACATTCAAGTTCGAAACAAGTCACATAAATATTGAATCCTTTGAAGTTTATTCTTAAATCAGATACCAACTATACAAAGTCTTGTTAATAAATGTCATAAAATTCTGACCAATGTAGAAAACCAAATAGAACTGAATGAAAAGGCCCATTAATCCCTTATATGAAGCTTCAAATTTAAAGTAATCAACTCTATGCAGCATAATGTTGAGTGATGACCACTATTTCAGTGACATCAGCTCATATTAAACATCCACTTTTCCTAAGATATAGCTTGATACATTCATTAAACCATGTACAAGAGGTTCGATAGGTGCACAAAGGCACTGTGCGCCCTTGATACAATTGCTTTCGACCAATCCAGAATATGAACATATTAGTACACAGTCCCCACTCATGAGACAACCGAACTTATAAAACCATTTATAAAACATACTCATACAAATAGAATACCTAAATCATATATAAAAACCATACAATACATACATTCATATTTCATTCAAAATCAATTCAAAAGCCATTCGAAGCGAAGTTGACATGAAACCAAGTCTCATTAACAGTTTTGTAACCAAATTGTTTTCAAACTTAACCTCCAACTTAATATCTAACAATGATTAACTGCTAACAAATTTCAAAAACAGAATTTTTTAGTCCTAACTAAGTCTTAAACAACTCCAACTAACTAAGATACTAACAGTTTTGAAACACTAGCAGTTAAGCCAGGTACCAGGCCAAATTCAAGATACAAACCTGCGACAAATTTTCTCATTCACATTAAACACTTAAGGCAAACTTAGTAGAACCATACCATATCCAAAACAATGACATTCATTCATCATACGAGACACGGTGTACTGTTACAGGAATTTTGTTAAGAAGTTGTCGCATACAAACAACAGAAAAAGAAATAGAATCGAAACAATTCAACACCCCTAACAAGTTTTAACATACAGCCCTGTACAGAACTAACATCAAAAACATGGTTCATGTAACACTTCAACACAAATTCAGAGAAAGCGATTGAAGGGATTTTCGTATTGAAATTCTATAAACAATGCCAGAGTAAATTCATACCTCTAATGCCGAAGAAGAATGATATAAACCCAGATGAAAGCGATTTCGTTTTACAGAAGAAGAAAATCGCAAATTTGGCTTAAATTAGGGTTTTTCGAATTTGCTGAAGGGATTTTCGTGAGAGAAGAAAAATGAAATTCGCAACTGTGGGTTCAATTAGGATTCTTCGAATTCAGAAGGTTTGTTCGTGGATTGAGAGAGTTTGTTCGTGGATTCAGTAGATTTTTGGTTTGGGAAAAGAAGAAGAACGAGTGGGTTTTCTGTTTGGGAGAATAGAAAGAACGATGATAGGGTTTTTAGTATGTGAGAATCTATTTTTTAATTTTAATCCGCCTAAGGCAGCGCTTTTCAGAAAGCGCTATCTGATGTAGTCATTTACCAGCGCTTTATAAAAAGCGCTTTTTGAGGCAACACTTTTAGCAGCGTTTTTCAGAAGCGCTGTCTCAGGTAGGCCTTTTAGCAGCGCTTTTCTTCATTTTCGTATACAGTTTCCGTGTTTTATTTTTTATTTTACTTATAGCAGCGCTTTTGTATAAAAGCGCTGTCTAAAGTGTGCTGTCTAAAAGTCTTTTTGGCGTAGTGTTCACTGACATGGCCCAATCTCATGTGCCAGATTTCTGTCTTCGACAAAGGTATCGTGGATGCAACATTTGTCGAACCACTTACAACTTCAGCCTCAAGGGTATACAAGCCTTGTTTCATCACGCCTCTCAAGACTTCCTTCGACCCCTTCATGACTCTTAGGACATTTTTCTCTCATTGGAAAACATATCCTTTCTTGTCGAATTCACCAAGAGAAAGTAGATTTCTCTTCAAATCAGGAACATACCTGACTTTAGTCAACAACCTTATTGACTCATCATGGAGTTTGAATCTCACAGATCCAACACCTGCAATCTTGCAAGCCTTGTTGTTTCCCAGCAATACTGATCCACCATCTTGATCACATAATTCCTCGAACAAGTCTTTGTTTGGAGTCATGTGCCAAGTGCAACCTGAATCCATAATCCACTCCTTCCTAGAGTCACTGCTTGAAACCACAAGAACATCAGATGATTCGAAATCATCTTGAACAATGGCAGCGTTGCCATTATCCTTACCTCCATGATCTTTCAGGCGTTCAGGGCACACCTTTCTTGTGTGACCCTCCTTCTTACAATGATAGCATCGAATGCCAAATGCTTCGCCACTATAAGACTTCGACTGGCTTTTGCCCTTCTTCTTGTCAAACTTACCATCCTTTCGTAAGAGTTTTCCTTTAACGGCCGAACCTTCACCAACAGTCGAAGGTTTATGCTCCTTTCGTTCATTCAAGTCCTTAGAATACAAGGCTGATTGAACTTCTTCAAACGTCAGGGACTCCCTTCCATACAAGAGAGTTTCTTTGAAGTGAGCATGTGATCGAGGCAAAGAACACAATAGTAACATCGCTTGATCTTCATCTTCGATCTTCACATCTATATTTTCAAGATCAAGAATCAGCTTGTTGAACATATCCAACTGCTCAGCCAACACTTTGTCTTCAATCATCTTGAATGAATACAAAGCTTGCTTCAGGTAGAGTCGATTTACCAGCGATTTGGTCATGTACAGACTTTCAAGTTTCACCCATAACCCTGATGCCGTCGTCTCCTTTGATACCTGCCAGAGAACCTTATCACCAAGGCTCAACAAAATTGCGTTGTGTGCTTTCTCGATCATATTCTTCTTCTCCGCTGCCGTTAATGTAGCATTCATGGCTGCCTCTCCCTTTAACGCTTCCAAACAACCCTGCTGAACCAGTAGGGCTTTCATCTTCAAGCGCCACAGACCGAAATCATTCACTCCGCTGAACTTTTCAATCTCATACTTTGTTGAAGACATCTTCTCCACGCTCACCGCACCAATTTTTTGTGAAAAACGATGTCAAGAACAAAGTATAATAGAGAATTTTGGAAGATAAGAAGAACACAAGAATTTGTTATAACTGCTATTCTTTTACTTTCTCTTAAAACAAGATTACAAGTTTACAAGAATAACAAATAACCTCTCTCACCCTAAATTAGGATTTGCAACTTAGCAATGATGAGAGACTAGTATGCTATTTATAATAAAACCTAACATACTAACTAATGGGCTTTTTCCACAAGGCCTATTACACAAGCCAACTTAATAAACAAGCTAACTTAACAAATTAGGGTTTAAACACTAAAACCTAATTTAACATGCTAACAACCCTAGCATCTTCGACACAAGCATGTGAACAATCTTCGACTTCATGCTTAATCCTGTCGAACCAAGAAGCTACCCTTCGACCATACTAGAGTTCGATCCAATATCTCACATTTATTATATATAAATAAATAATATTTTTTTAAAAATAAATATATTTCTAAGGACTCTTGCTAACTTGTGCTCTAAGAGCATATATTAAAGACATCATAATTAGAAAATTTGAGTGAAATAAAATTATATTTAAAGTTTCAAAAAATTTATTGCATACATTCTAAAAGAATATTTATACAAATAATTCATTAACAAGTCTTTAGGCACGTGTTAACATTTGCCTATTTTTAATACTTATAAAATTATGAAATTTAAATTTAATCCCATAAAATTCCCTATTTGAGGACTAAAATCATTCTTTTTTTTTTTTATAATAAAAACTATTATTAGAACCTGCAATGATTGACTAGAGTTTCAGTTAAATTTAATGAACTAAATAAATTTAATCCAAAATAAAATTACAAGAGAGTCTTAACATATATTTGTTTAATAGCTAAAAGATAATAATTGTTATGCACTCTTAGTGTAAAATAATTTACACAATCATTACATCACAACTATTTACAATTAATACTTTATATATGATTAAAAAAAAATCAAACACTTATAAAAATTTAGCGGCTATAATTAACTGATAGTGGTGCATTTCAATTAAATTCTACCTAAAATTAGTCTAGGTTGTAGAAAATAACAACATGAGTTGGATTTGGATTAGGTTTAATCAATGTTCAACTAATTGAATAAAAACTTGTCAAATTAGTTAGTTAAGCAAATTTTTCTCAAATTTAAAGAATCTCACGAATACTTTGAGATAGGGGTGGCAAAACGGGCCGGTTCACACACCCTTCAAAAAATGGCGGGTTGGATTGGGAGTTTAGGTCCGCTATTCACCAAAGCCCGCCCCGCCATACCCGCCCCGCCAAAGCCCGTCCATCCTCCAAAACTCACTCTTTTTTTAGTTAACTCTAGTAATTGCAATTCTTGATGGTTTATTTCGTACATTTATTTATAACTATATGTGATCTTACCGAGCAGATCAGATGACCAGCAACAATGAAGGCTTGAAGTTCAGGATGACAAATATGGAGAAAAAAGTTGTTGTACCTGCAAGGCACTCCGATGTCAAAGTAAGTACGTATTCCACAAGGTACAACAAAATAATAGGGTTTTAGTGGTAAGAAAAAGATTACATTGCCCTCTATATGTAGAGGGCTATTTATAGGATGTTTGGAACGGATTGGACGCCTCCTTTTAGGGCGGATATTCAGGGGACGTGTGGACTGGTTGTTCACCGAGCACGAGGGGTCATCGTGGTCGGTTACTTGGCACGTTTGCCCAGTCCGGTCGGATGGAAGCCACCACGTGCGTTCTGAAGCGTATTGGGCCGAAGGCGGGAATGGCCCAATTGATTGGATTGGGCCGGTCCAGAACAATATGTAATATTTTTTAAGTAAATTTGTTAAAAAATTGCTTTTATAAAAAATTGTTTTAAAAAATAAGTAAAAAGTTTAATTAAAAGGTTAAAAAAACTATTAATCTATTAAAAAAATATAAATAAAAATAGGCGGGTAAGCCCGCCGCCCGCCAACCCGTCATCTTGGCGGGGCGGGCATGACTTTTATGCCTATTTTACTTGATAGACATGTCCGTCCCCTCATTTTTTGACGAACATAAGACGGAGCAGACGGCGAACGAGACGGGCGGCCCGTTTTGCCACCCCTACTCTGAGAGTGTCCGACTTCATCAAAGAGACATTGAATTTGATAATTCACCTATGAGATTTGTGATGTTTTTATCATCATGAAGTAAAATGACTATTTTTCTAAAACATGATCAAAAGTGATAACATAAATGTTGTAAGATAAAAAAAAATTAAGTGAAATGTGTGTACATAAACTCATTATTAGGCCGAAATACACATTACCCGCATTCTTTGAACCAAACATATATTTAGTTAAATTTCCTCCCCTCCCTTCCCTTGATTAAATTTCCTCCCCTCCCCTTCCCTCCCCTCCGTTGAACCAAACGAACCCAATTAAGGCAAGATTTTAGAGCCACAAAATTTTGGTGAGCAGGATTAACTTTTATATAGATACAATAAATTAAAATTATCATGTTCTTACAAGTTATCCTTTATCTCTCTACTTTGCAATTTACTTATGTTTTGAATAGTTTAGCAGCTCAAAAAAACCTAACATATGTAATTGCTTGATATCGGAGGTTAAACCATCGAGTTTCTGCAATGGAGTTTTTTTAGGAAAACCGATATATTTTTCTACTCATTGATTTTTTAAATAAAAATTAATAAAAAACCTTATCGAACATTTAAAATAGCCTATTGATATTTTACTTTCATAGCAATTTTTTTTACTTAAACTATCAAATTTATCATACGCTATTTTTAACTAAAAAATTGACAAGAATATTTTAAATATTATTAAAAATGTAAAGTACATCTACAAGAGTAGTAGGACAAAATCTCCATTTCAAGTCTACACAATTTTAAAAAATTTGTTTACCTCGTAATCTAACAATTATTCCTCTAACCCTACAATTTATTCAATTTGACTAAGATATCCTTAAATAAATAATTTATGTTTGAAAAATAAATTACATTTTGGATAATTTTTGATGAGTTATCCGGTAAATCTAAAACAAAATGAGTTTATGCAACACAAGAAAACAGTATCTTAAAGTGATCAACAGTTGCCTAAAGTCAACTACACCACTTTTAGTAACACTTTTAAAACGTTGTCTAAAGTAAAAAGAATTCAATCGACACACTTTATTTAAGTTAGTCGATGAGCATAAAACAAAACGAGTTTAGGCAACACATGAAAAGTGTGGCCTAAAGTGAACAACCATCACAAACTACACCATTTTTAGCCACGACTTTAAGCCATTGACTAAAGTTTAAAAGTTTGGAAAAAATTAACTATCAGAACAGTTTAATTAAGTTGTCTGATAGCAATTTAAAAACTATTAGAACACTTTAATTAAATTATTCGATGAATAATTTGAAAATTACCGAAACACTTTAATTAAATTATTCGGTGAACAATTTGAAAATTATCGAAAAACTTATAATCTAGTAGTCCGGTGAACATATATTCCTCGCAGAATACTTAATTTCAAGTTATCCTGTAAAGTAATGTAGGGTAAAAAAATTTAATTTTAAAAAATTTAATAATAAATAAATTGGATATAATTAAAATATTTTAATAAATGCTAGTGTATAAGAATAATGGTAGAAGTAAAGGATAACATTTTTCTTTAAGAAAAGGTTTCCATTTATAAAAAAAATACAACTTTAAGAAAAAGTTTATCACTCTTTCTTTAATGTATATGACAAATTAAATGGGAATTTCTTAATACATTTGTATTTGTATAAAGTGAAGTAAACTTTTGAAAATTCAAAAGTATTTTTCGGAAATGCATCTTTGAACACACTCTAAATCAATTTTTAAGATGTTTCAAAGATGCATCTTCGAAAACTCATTATTTTAGATATGTCTATCCGAAAACTCCATATTTTTGTAAAGAAAGGTGAATTCGAAGGTTAATATCCGAAACATGCCCTGGTGGTAGGATAAGAATTCTTGGGTGCAAATTGCTCCAAATCTTCTATAAATAGGGTCTCCAAAACCATTTCTTCAACATCACACATTACAAATAGAGACGAGCCAAAAATATCTTCACCTTGTTTTTGTCTACTTCAATGGTGAGATGTCGCCACTTCAATACTGAATTCTCTCATGCAATATCCAGAAAATCGAAAGGTGGTCAAACTCGAGTATCGTTCACTATCACTTGACACTGAAGGAAAGATAAAGTTCACGCAGTTTGCACTGAAGACATATGACGATTTAAATGTTATGGGGATTACTTTTTACCGATACTCTACTAAGAGTTGGATTGAAGTCGATAAGAAGCTTCAAAGATCGGGAGAAGATACTATCAAAATGTTGCAATGTACTCAGCTACCCGTTTATAACAATATGTAATGTTAAATTTCTGTTCCACTATCTATGTAATTTCGACTATCTATGTTAGCTTTGGTTTTAAGGTTTTTGTTTTTATTTATTAGTCAGTGTTTATTTTAGATGTGTGTTCGAAAATTACCATTTGATACATTCGGATATATATCTCTAACCTATTCGATAAAAAACTAAAATGTAGTGAAGGGAGATATTACAGAAATTTTATCAAAAACCCCTAAGAATTCATAAGAGTGTATTAAGAAACTCTCGTTAAAATATCATCGTATTACCTTTTTCTTTTCTTTATTTGTTTGGTATCGGGCTTTACTTTAATTTATTGAGTACATTTTTTAAAAAAAAAAAATTGAAGACCTACATTATTAAATTTAAAGTTTTGTAGTCAATAAGTCCATTCTCAACAACTTAATCGAAATTTAAAAAAATGTATTTACTTTTAATATATTAAATTAAACTATATACTTTATAGCATAATGATTTCGGTCTATTTTGTGTTGGACCTAAGTGAAAAATTGCAAAAACTAGTGACCCATCTGTATGTTTACCATCTTTCAAATTATTCGCTTAAGAATTCATTACTCATTCTTTATCATATAGGACATCCTACGTCACTAAAACACGGTATAATTGATTAATTAATTAAATGTAGCAATTTTTTAGCCAAATTTTCCATTAAGAAGCCAGTAAAACACGGTTGATTTCAAAAGCTAACTATGTACTAGACTACAAAAGCTAATTATAAACCAAATAATAATTATATACATGGTCAAACCAATTATGTACTAGACTACAAAAGAAGACATTTGTTCTCTTGTAGAGATTTCAATTCAAAAATAAACAATTGGTTACCATCAACATATTCCTTCTGAACTGGCTACAGACTTCCTTCATTTTGATGATATCAATCATTAACTTGAAATAAGGTATATCAAAATCTCTTCAAAAGTGGGATCAAATTAGGTTGTACATGTGTCTCTTCCTTTAAAAGAATGGCTAGAAAGTGATTTAAAGCGAGCTTGCTAGTGTTAGCGAAATCCTAAATATATCAATCAAGAATGCCTTTCTATGAGAAATAAATACTTCGATTAAGATGTTTAGAAATATACTTCAACGCGTTTGTGTTTACATGTTCACACTATCCTTTGTTTATGTGTGATTTAAAAGTCGCATTCTCATGCAATTGAGAGATGAATATTTTTATATTATATGGGTTGTCAATAGGGGTAGAAAAAAAAACTGAATCCACCCAAAACCAAATATTCCAAACAAGCCGAATTTAAATGGATCAGATCGGATCGAGTACACGGACAAATAAGTAAACAAATACAGTTTTGTATGGTTAAGCATGGTGTAGGTTCTGCTGGGCTCAAAATTTTGTATGGATCTGGATATTTCTCCGTCGATTTTTCTCAAATAAGCTTTTTTAGACCGAATCCGAACCAGGTCTGACCGATGTCATACTCTAGTTGTCAAAATAGACTTACTATATGTGGGCCAAGATCCAAAACTCAATAAAAGATAAAAGAATTACTCTAGTGAAAAATCAATAATGCCTCTAAAATTCAGAAATTAACTTTCAGAAGCATTCAAATTTCAACCAATCAAGTGCTTTTCTAGTTTCGTCTAGAACTAAAGTTAACTTCCGAATTTAATACATATATTAACTTTCCTATTTTTCTGATATTCATAGTTTATTTGTTTTTTGTCTGTTCCATTCTTTGGGTTTGACTTCTTGATTATGATATGTGTAGTGTTATATTTGTGGAAGTCCTAAACACGGGTGCACTCGCTCAAAAATCGTGTCATCCAGACGATAACTCGGAGACCCGCCTAGAGGTACCTTTGACTTGTGAATCAAGAAAGAGGGAGTCTCCACTAACTCCTGAAAGATAGGTGGTCAATGACTTTCTCTGATAAGAAGGAATCGTTTGACGCCACTAAGGGAGACTCAAACCCTAGGCCAAAGGCTTTTTATAAACACTCTTCCCCAGGGGAGAAGGGGATCATTATTTACTCTAAAGAGCACAACGCTCACTTCAGTCTTAACACATGACTAATCATAACCATACGCTTAAACTACCTCACGTGAGCAGGACTCTTAAACTACCTCAAAACACCACCATATAAGGCTTCTCGCCGTCATTGGTAAGCTTTAACTATGATATCGTGTTATAAACCTACCGAGGCCTCTGATCTCTCTGCCATTATAGAGGGAACACATACACATGTACTTTATGACCAATAAAGTGACGCTTAACATGGGGATCCGATAAAACTAACTTGGGCCACACCCTTTTTATCACCATCACTCTTCCTGTTGTTACCCTTCACTACTACACTTAGCCACCTTCAGGTATGGTTAATAAGAAAGCTCCATCTACCAATCGTTAGTTGGTCCAGTGGGGATTGGCGCTGGATTTGGTAGGGAGGACCACGGTTCGATCCCCATAACTGCGATCGGGAGGGGGCTGGACCCACTTGATGCTAGAACTGCCTCCGAATCGGACTATACCGGTGGTGATAAGCCAAAAAAATAAGAGAGCTCCATCCCATACGCTAGAAGTTATCGGCGGTAGCGGTGATGCCATAGGGTTTTAGAATTCTCTCTTAGGCCAATTTTGCTTAGCACAATTCTTTATACGGGCATGTTGCCTCCATCAATACACAAATGCCCATCATAGAAGTGCTTGACTCTCTGAAATGCCAGTTGTTATCAGGAACTTTCAGAGACACCGCCTCAGATGGTATATGGGTTTACCCCGTGCTTCTACCAATAGGTACCGGTAATTGGTTAAGAAACAGGTACATTAATTCTCCACCAGCAGCCAAAGGAAGATGTCTGCTACCAATCTGTTTAATATAGGCCATGGTCCATTGGAGTCCCTGAGGGACTTTCTCATCTGCTTCAGTAAAGACAACATCATAGTCGTCCCACCAAACCAAGAAATGTTCTTGGAGGCGTTCCAAACTGAACTTAAGGCGGGACACTTTGACCAATCCCTCGCCCAAAATCCAACATTTTTGTAGGCAGAAGTGGTCACCAGAGCTGAGTGCTACATAAAGAGCGAGGAAAGTAATGCCGAAAAAAGACACAGGACGTCAAGGAGCGCATTCCCAACGCTGAGAGATGACACCAGCAGAGAAAGAGAAACTATACCTCACTCATAAAAGACAAGACAAAATTTAAAGGGGTATGAAAGGCGATATAGAACTTCACACCTTTGAACACTCAACATGAGAAAGTCTGGCGCGAGGTACTCTAGTTGCACAACATCCTTACGCCATCTTCCCCCTAAGGCAGATGTGATAGGTTTTGAATAAGAAATATGGTGCAATTTCAACAAGTAAAAGGACATCACGTTAATGACTAATATCAGCTCAAGAAGGAAATTGAAAAACTAATATAGAAGGGGCACCTCAAGAAATATGTGAAGGGCGACTCCTTCCGTCTTTCAGACAAGTTTAACTTGAGTGGGCGAGACGAAGCTGGGAGCCCTAAGTCCAACAAAGCCAAAGAGGCGTCTCAAGGCGAGGATAGCAAGGCTACGTGTCATACGCTCAAAACTATTACATGAGATTTTGCCAGAGGCAATGAAACTAGCTCCGCTAGAAAAGTATAAGCTTGATAGATCTTGAGTGTAGAAAACCTCCATGAGGTCAAGATTAAAGGCGAGCTCCAAGCCCCAGAAGCCACGGTCTCCTTCTCTGAGAAAGATGCAATTGGAATTCACCCTCATAATGACGATTTTATGGTCATTGTCGTCAAATGTGAAGACATATAGATTAAAAGACTTCTCATTGACAAGGGAATTATGACGCATATTATACTAGGAGGTGTTTGGAAGACTTCACCTCACCCATAAGACCTAAATCCCTTTGGAAGATCACTGGTTAGATTATGAGGAGAACATGTACTTGTAAAATGATATATCACATTGAGGATCCCCAATCGGCCTCGCTATGGGTACGTCTTCCCCCAATTCCAAAGGAATTCAGATAATGAAAATTTAACCTTTGCAAATTTAGTTTACAAGAGAAAAATAACAATTCAATCTTCCAAACGTTATGGTTGATGTTGATCATATCCTTTTCTCATCCCTTGATCTTGAACTCGATCAAGTAACCCGATATTTCCAATTTTATCCTCTGGTTATCGTTACTCCTACGATGTAACCCTTTTCTTCAAAGCTTTCACTTGGATAAATCCAAATTGCGAGTGTATTGTGACCCAAGATTACCAAAGTGATCCTCCAGTTACCGTTACTCCTTTGACAGAAACCCCCGTTCTTCAAAACTTTCACTCGACTGAATCTAAATTGCACAATCTTGTGAAAAACTCCCTAATTAATCCTTGATCTTGGAAGAAAACCCTAAACGAATTTATGTTGAAACCCCCAAAGAATTCTGAACCCATTTCAATTACACCAATCCTAAATTGGACCTTATAAACCTAAATCTAGATGACACCCAACAAAAATGATTAAGTGTAATTGTTGTGTGTAAGCACAAAAAGAGGTTGAAGATGATCGATGAGCAATTCTTTGTATATTTTTTGTTTCAATATTTTGAAAAAGATGCATGAATGGTAATTTTATGGTGTTAAGTGAGAAACAAAACAGAAAAATAGATTAGAGACTTTTACACGTTTTTGAAAATTAACACTATGTGTCGACCTGAGCAAGTTATATGTCGACTCATAGTAGAAATTTTTCTGCTATGTGTCGACCTGAAAGTCGTATGTGTCGACACATACAAGACATAAACTTCTGGATTTTAAAAGCTTACAGCATGTGTATACACATGTGTCTTCTATGTGTAGACCTAAACATCGTATGTGCCGACACATGCTTTACAAAAACTTTTGGTTTTGAAAATATTCAGCATGTGTCAACCTATGGCTCGAATGTGGCAACACATACTGAGCAAAATGTAATTTTTCAAAATTTGTTTCAGGTGTGTCGACTTGAAAGTTCCAAAATCATTCTTTTTGCATAACCAACATAATGAGTTGACCTATGCAATACTTTTTTCACAAAAAAACTTGATATACAACATATAAAAAACTCTAACATGATTTTAAGTCTCCTAAAGAGAAGAAACACATCTAGACATAGGAAGACAGATCCAATGTACACAAATGTTAAGTCCTAGTTTTGACATCATTTAATACATCTAAAGAATAGTGCACTCACAACCCAATGAGGTGATTAATCATTGGGTCTTAAATGGGATCATTGTTGTCCAATGATGCAATCAATCACTGGATCCTTGATTGAGATCCTTTCCGCCCAGGAGGTCTTCAATCGTTGGATCTTTAAAAAAATAATTATTGATGTTTAGAGGACAAATCTTAATAAACTAAACAAGAATACCTACTCTAATACCAATTGTTCAAATTAATTTATAATTAATCTATACAAAACATACTCAAACAAAGATTTAAAATTATAATTATAATTTAAGGCGGAAGCAAAGCAAATTACGAGCATGTATACACACAATCTTATTATATACGACATATTAGTCTATGAGATATTATTAAGGAGTATAGGAGTACCAGAACGGATCCAAGGAGAAAGCTTTTTAAACATTGATAATGGCAATCTTGAAACGCAAAAGTGTAGAGACAATTGACTAACACTTGTTGACTTGTGGATATTCCTTAACCGATACTCCTAATGCCTTATACACTCTTCACATGGGGAGAAGAGATAATATGCTTGTTGTACGGTATATTTGAGACCATAGCCTATTAAATCCTAGTGTTGACACATGTTTTATATAATATGCTTGTTGTACAATTAGGGTTCTTATTATTTCTAAATAGGTCATCATGACATCTTCTCATATTTGAACTCGTATCTAATTAATTAATTAATTAGAAAATAGAAATCTAATTAGTCTTTTTAACTTTATTTGACCACTTAATCAATTAAGGCTCTTAATTTGATAAATAACTATAATATAATTAATATAAATATATATGGCCACATAATAATTATTGAAATATAATAATTAAATAATATTTAAATATTAAATATTTCAACACTTGTTTTTGTCGTTCCTGGTATTTGTTCTGGAGGCCCCTCAAACACCTCACTACTTTAACAATTATGCATACTTTGTATAAATGACTTAAAATATAAGGTTTATTAAAATATGTCAAATTTATAACAAACTTACTGTTCATGAGGGAAACTTATTATTCCGAGTTGTGAAATAAATACATTATCATGAGTTTAAAATGTGTCTAGGGCTTAATCCTATAGTTAACTTCTAGACTCGCCCTTCCATCAACCCTTGGCAAAATGTGGGTGACTCACTTACAAAGTATTTTGGGGTGTATTAGGTACGTCCAAAAGTTAATCTTCGTACTATTATTTGACAAATGAACGTAACTCACTTACGAAGTGTTTCGGTGTGTATGAGAGGCATCCAAAAGTTAAATTTCATACTATTCAAGAGCATTTTTAGTTTTTTAAAGATAAATACTCATCATTAAATGTTAGATTTAAAACCAGGACCTCTGATTAAGTTAAAAGAGACCCCACCATCTCAACTAAGTGCTCTTGGGTATTATCCTATAGAAATTATCGGTTGTTTATTTAGAAACCTTATTTATGATCTATTTAATGTAATCAAATTAATATTTGATTTTTTTTACATTTTATTTCATGAATTTGTATGTTTTATTAGTTTGTAGTATATAAAACATTTGTGTATTAATTAGAGCTATCCTATAGGGTTTGTGGGTTTGACATTAATACATAAATGTTTTATATAATACAACTTAATAAAGCATAAAATTATGATATATATGTTAAAAAGTTAAATATTAATTTATTTATATTAAAAGAATTATAATTATGCAGGCCAAATATTAGAAGGAGGTAAAAGACATACTGGAATTGGGTTCATCTGTCAACTCTTGAAAAATAAAGATAAAACTCTTGAGATAAAATTTTCCCTTGCTAAAATGCAGGATGAGAGCAAGATGTCACAATATCGTGTCTAGTCACATGAAACTCAGACCAGAGTCAAGTTCCAACCTTGAAAATATAAGTTTTGTTGAACAAATAGTCACTCAAAGCAAGTCTGCCACAGGCTTCATGTATATCCAAAACATCAATCACATCCTATTGCAAATTCTCTACTGACTAAAACTAAAAGGGAATGGAAAGTAAGATATATTGTCAAAAATCTCATTGATCATGCCTCTCTTAAACTCTCAACTAATGAAGAATGGTATTTTGATAGTGGATGCTCTAGACATATGACAGGTGTGGAGAACTTATTGGAAGATGTTAAACTCCACACAAATGGCTATGTTACTTTTGTATATGGTGCCAAAGGAGTAATTAAATGTGTTAGAAGACTATCTTGAGAAGGGTATTCTAAGCTTGATAGAGTTCTGTTTATAGAAGGTCTGACTGCCATTCTGATAAGTTTCAGTCAGCTATGTGATCAAGGTTTTAAGGTAAACTTTACTAAATCTAAATTTTTGTTCACTAATAAGGATAATGAAGTTCTAATGAAAGGAGACATGTCTAAGGATAATTTTTACTTGTGGATACCTCAAGGAATCAATGATACCTCCACCTGCATGTTAACCAAGGAAAATGAAGTCAATCTGTGGCATCAAAAACTTGTCCATTTTCATTTGATGGGTATGAAGAAGATTGTGTCTAAAGAAGCTATAAGAGGCATTATTAAACTCAAAATTGAGGAAGGAAGAATCTGTGGAGAATGTCAAATTGGAAAGCAAACCAAGATGTCACACCAAAAGCTTCAACATTAGACCACCTCAAAAGTTCTGGAACTTCTTTATATGGATTTGATGGGACCTATGCTAGTTTAAAGTCTTGGTCGGAAAAGGTATTCTTATGTTGTTGGTAATTATTTTTTAATATTCACTTGGATGAATTTCATCAGAGAAAAATCAGAAGTTTTTTAGGCCTTCAAGGTGTTGTGTTAAAATCTTCAAAGGGAGAAGGAAAGCAAAATTATCAGGATTGGAAGGGATCATTGTAGGGAGTTTGAAAACAGTAAGTGTGCTAAGTTCTGTGCCTTTGAAGGTATTAGTCATGAATTTTATCTCCTATTACTCCTCAATAGAATCGAGTTGTTGAAAGAAAGAATATAACTCTATAAGAATCAGCAAGAGTGATGCTTCATGCAAGGAAGTTGCCATATCAATTTTGGGCAGAAGCCATGAATACTACTTGTTATATCCACAACAGAGTCACCTTAGGACTGGAACAATAAATAATCTATATGACTTATGGAAAGGAAGGAAACCTAAAGTCACATGTTTTTATGTTTTTGGAAAAAAGTGCTACATCTTGGTTGATTATGAACAAAGAAGAAAAATGAACCTCAAGAGTGATAAAGGGATATTTCTTGGCTACTCTACAAACAGCAGAGCCTATACAGTTTTTAACACTAGAACTCATGTCATGATGGAGTATATAAATGTTGTGGTTGATGACTCAAGAAAAGACAGTGATCATAATGTTGAAGACAATGTTGGAACATCATTCCAGAAGGATGATAAGTTAGAAAATGTGGAAGAAGATGACACAAATGTTAAGACTGCTAATGCTGAAACTGAGGACATTCAAGTCAATAAGGACCCTTCAATAAAAATTCAGAAAGATCATCCTAAAGAACTTTATAAGAAATCTTAACTTGGGGATTACTACTAGATCAAGGGAGGTTGTTTCTAACTCTTACTTTGTTTCTAAGATTGAACGCAAGAATGTAAAGGAAGCCTTAACTGATGAATTTTGGATCAATGTCATGCAAGAAGAACTTAGTCGGTTCAAGAGGAATGAATCTTGGGACTTAGTTCCTAGGCCTAGTGGAACTAATGTTATAAGTACAAGGTGGGTATACAAGAATAAAACTGGTGAAAGTGGAGTTGTCACCAGAAATAAGGCCAGAATTGTGGCACAAGGCTACACTCAGATTGAAGGAGTAGACTTTAATGATACTTTTTCTCCAATTGCTAGACTTGAATCCATCAGACTTTTGTTAGAAGTGGTCTATTTATTGAAATTTAAACGGTTTCAAATGGATGTGAAAATTGCCTTTCTGAATGGGTACTTACATGAAGAGGTTTATGTTGAAAAACCAAAGGGATTTATTGATCCTACTTATGCAGATCATGTGTTTAAGCTTAAGAAAACTCTCTATGGATTGAAGCAAGCTCCTATAGCTTAGTATGAAAGGTTGACAGAATTTCTTGTTAACAATGGCCACAGGAAAAGAGGAATAGACAAGACCTTGTTTGTCAAGAAGAAGGATATAAAACTTATTATTGCTCAAATATATGTTGATGACATTGTGTTTTGAAGGATGTCAGACCAGATGGTGGAACATTTTGTCAAACAAATGCAATCAGAATTTGATAAGAGTCATGTTGGTGAATTGACATTTTTCTTGGACTTCAAGTGAAACTGATGGATGAATCTATCTTCATCTCTCAAAGTAAGTATGTTAAGAACATAGTAAATAAGTTTGGTATGGAAAATGCAAGTTACAAGAGGACACGTGCTCCTGCTCATGTGAAACTATTAAAGGATGAAAAAGGTATTGTTGTTGATCAAAGCTTATATAGAAATATGATTGGTAGTTTGTCGAATAAAACTTTCAATTAATGATTTTTATTTGTATTAATAAATTATTTATTTTAATATCATAGTTACTTGAAAACATATACAATATAAATGTTTTTTTATGACTAAGTAGGTGTATATATAATTTATGGTAATCGATCAGCCAAATAGATATACATATGTGCCATAGCTCCGGTGAGAAAGCCACTTTTATATCTTGTTTCTACTGTCACAACTTCTCCATCATTTATCTTGATTGAACCTGGTTTGGGATAACTTCCTGACATTCCCACAACATAACCTTTCTCATTACCCGGTTCTTTTCCATCTCCATATGTTGGTTTCGTAGTATATAAAGTCCTTCCATCCTAAATTAATAAAAACACTATAATATTTAGAGGTGTTATAGGATGTTTTAAAGTTTATAGCTTAGAAAAATATACAAATAATGGAATGCATTACTTAAGGAACATGTCAAATTTCATAGTTTATTAAAACATGCATACCAACATAATCATGAAGATTGCATTGAAATAAGAAAACAATAATATCATATATATATATATATATAGAACATTACCTGTCCATATAACGTAGCATTAATGACACCTGTATGCATATGAGAAGTGCCATATATAAGATAACCACCTCTTTGAATTGGAATGTTTGCTTTCTCAATATGAGGAAGGGAGTGTTTTTTACCATTATTTGGCGGAATTGTAAACTCTGACTGTAATCCAATTGAATGGAAATAGTTAATACTAATATATAAATATTATTGTATAGTTTAATAGAAAATAAAAAATATATTTACGAAGTGTTTTTTTTTTATATATGAGTTTATTTTCTTCTTTTTTTTCATCTAAAAAAATACATATTTTATAATGAAACATTATAAATGAAAATCTGACAAAAATATGAAAAAGAAAGTAACAAACATTTACTTACTTGGCAATCATGAATTATTTTAGAACCATTTATTCTAACTCGATCTGTTGAATCAAGTATATAAAATCTAACAGGGATTTGTTGTTGATTCCAATCAACCCATGTTATTTTGTATCTTAGGGCAAGCTTTCTTGTAGGTGCTTCAAAACCCTTTTTCAATTTGCATTGTAGATTATCTTGGCAACAAAAAATTCCTCCTTTATAATTTGAGTTCAACGGCTTTTGATCAATGCCAAGTGTGACATTATAAAAATTCTTTGGCAAATTAAAACGGTTACACCTACATTCTGTGCAATGTTTTCTATGTTTTGTGCCACGTGTGTCAATAACCATGATATTGAGGAGCCACTTTTCTTCATATCCAATTGGAACATATGAAGGATTTCCTTGTTCTACAGCATAAGGATCTGGTATATTTGATTTTGTTCCTCTTGATTCACCTCCCAAACCCCAATAAGCTGGAAGAATGTAACCTTCACATGTTCCTTCATTTCTAATGTAATTAGCACCTTCTAATGGATTCTTAGGAATTATTTTTAACATATTCCAATCTTTTGCATGATATTTAATTGCAAACCAATGATGTAGGTATGCTTCATATAATGGGACCGAATTCCCTTCTTCATCAACTAATTCAGCATCAAAGCTCTTTACTCCAACATGGCCCTTTGGAAATTCAACATCATAAAAAGTTTTAGCTGCAACTTTTCCAGGACCTATTTCAAACATTTCAGAAACAAAAGTAGCTGATTTTATATTTTTATTTTCAAATTCATCCCCTGCACGTGATGAGGTTGATAGAAACACCAATATTAATAATAAATATATCACACTTTGACATATAAATCTCATGGTAGAGATATTTTATTTGTTAGGGTGATGAAGTTATGTGCATATGAATGTTAATTTTGCTGCTTTTATAATATAAAAATTCTCATCAATATGGTTAATATAGCATGACTTGGCGCTAGATGATCAATATTAAAGTTGAATGCCAATCTGTATCGAGTTTGAGGTTTTTTAGTTTATATTAAGTGGATTTTGGACAATTATGTAACCATTTATAGATAGTATAGTGCAATATCTGTTATCTTGCGCGGTTGTTAACTGTTTTGGAAAATGTATGCAAATATATGGTATTGTAGATACCTATTTTTGTGTTAGTAACACTATCACACCTATTTTTGTATAAAAAATTATCACACATTTAAAAAACATTATCACAATTTTTAAAACGAATATACAAACACATAAATATGTGCTAACACAACATATTATCACAACACAATTTAAAACTAGTTTAGAACTAGTTTATAATCAGTATGTAGTTTTAAATCAATTTTATATTTTGAACTCTTTTAAAATCAAAAAATTTAATTTCATAAAAAAATTATATCAAACAAATATTTTAAAAAAATAAACTTTTTATTTTTAGAAAAAAAAATTCCATATATATATATATATATATATATATATATATATATATTTTCAACAAAATTTTTGAACATTTTTATTTTTGATTTTGTGCTTGATTTCTATATCTTTCAAGATGAGTTGTGTTAGCACATATTTTGATACTCTTGAGATGATTTGACACATTTCTTCTATTTATCAACAACTTGTTATCTTTTAATTTTCTGCGTGATAATTCATTTATTTTTTACCTTTTATGTTTTCTTACACTTGCTTATAATCTTGAACAACAGTCAACTTAATATATTTATTAATTACAAAAATTATTTGTATCTATCACCACTTTAACATGAGCATATATAACAAGTAAATATCTAAGTCTTAAAATATTAAGATTTCATTCTCAGGCATGAAAATGAGAGTGATCCGAAATTTAAATATGCAATAAAGTCTTCTTTTAATTATCAACACAGTTTAATAATTAATTAAAACTGTTACAATCTATGTAACATATAGTAAGCAGATGAAGCACTATCCTCATTCCTTACTATAAACTCTAAAATTTGTTTCTAATATTTTCTATTTTATTATGTAAATATTGATTTCCTTAATTTATTTTACTGTGACAACATGAAATTGTAAACTAACAGTAAATAATATATATATATATATATATATATATATATATATATATATATATATATATATATATATATATATATATATATATATATATATATATATATATATATATATATATAAAAGTTTATGTGATATGTATCAGTGTATCACATTGTAATATTGTTATCATAAAATCATTTTCATTCAAGTATCTCCCATTATTTTCAATTATTATCTCTTATTTCATTAATTTTGTTTCAAATTATTTTGTATTTTTGAAAAAAAAATATTTTTATATTTTGAAATAAAAAATTATCAATTTTTTTTATATTTTAAGAAAAAAATTTATAATTTAAAAAAAAAAAAACTTTCAGAATTTTTTATATATAATTAAACCAATTTATAAAAGGAAATTAATTCTGAACCGATTTTAAATTGAATTTGAATTGTTTAAATTAAATGGTTCAGTTCATTAATTTTTAAGTGATTCAATTTTTTTTATGGTGCAATGTAGTTCAGTTCAAATATGCAATTTAATTAACCATGTTTTTAAACACCCATAATTTGAACCGCTTTAGACTTATATTGTAGATTAAGAAATCACTAAAACTTGAACCGCTTTAGACTTGTATTGCGGATTAAGAAATCACTAAAACTTCTGACCATACAATATATAGTTAAATCCTATTTGATGGAAACTAGAAAGAGTAAAATTTAAGGTCTGTTTGGTAAGACTCAAGAAAGAGTTTATAGCTTTTCAATTCACATTAATGAAAAAACTTTGTTTGGTAACGCTGTTTTAACTTTTACCTTGTAACTTTTTTACTAGTTTTTTGCTTCTTTTTTTTAAAGTTATTTGAAGTAGCTTTTGAGCTTGTGACTTTTTTTTCTTTTCATTTATCCCTTATTAATTAAAATGATCTTTTATGTCATTTTGTATATATCAACTAATAAAACAACTAATTTACAAACCACTCATGTTAACTTATCAGCTATCAGTCACCAGCTATAAGCTACCAGCTACCAAGTATCAGTTACCAGCTATAAGCTACTAGCTATCAACTATCAGCTAATTTTATCAAATAGAGCATAGTGTCTTAAAATATCTTAAATATAATATCTCTTGAATCGTGTAAGAAGAAGGTTTTAAAAGTGTCAAGATTTATATAAGAAAATAATAACTCCATATATTCGAAATAAGGATATTATTGTGTGTAGAGTAGTTTAACCGATAAGAACTAATAATCGAATTAAATGAGTATAAATTATTGGTGTAGGATTCAATAACTGATAATGATATTTATTTATATGTATGTTTTAATAGTCGAATTAACCAATAGAAATTTTAATTATTTTTTATTTTGTAAAAAAAAAGTAAACTATAAATGTATTATATAAAGGAGAAAATTTAGATACAATTTCTTAAGTGTGATTTATACTATTTTTCAATAAAAATATGATAAGTGTACTTAAATATTACGGAGTTAAAATAGAAGAAAATTATAAATGTGGAGAAGAAAATTATACACTTGTCATATTTTTATTGGAAAATAGTATAAATCACACCTAAAAAATAAAAATTGTATTTAAGTTTTCCCCTTATATAAAAAATAAATAAATTATTAAAATTTCTATTAAAATCTAAAATATAATGGGACTGGGTTTTTGGATTGCAAGAAATAAAAAAAATTATAAATTATAAATTTAGTGGACATGCACAAACAATTTTAAATAATTTTACACGCTGGTCCGAATGGATTTAAAGGAAACTCAGTTTCCTTGCCTTTTGCATTGATTATCAAATATTTACAAAGGAGCTAATGAGTATTTATAATAATAGTTTACATTAGCCCTATTGCTATGCTTAAGGCATACACATCGTATACTCTAGCTAGCACAAGTTAAGTTCCATACACACTATAGTTAGGGGTGGCAAAACGGGCCCAGCCCGCGGGGAAAGTCCATTTTACCTGCATTTTTTTTTTGCGGGACAGGGCTAGATTTTAGGCCCGCTTCTTTTAATGTGCCCGCCCCGCCCCATTTTTTTCGAGCTTTTGCGGGCATGAGCTTTTTCATACAATTTTACTATTTTTAGGCCTAAAAGATTTAATGCCCACGGGTTTTTCCCGCCCTCACATTTTTGTGGGACGAGACAAAGTTTTAGACCCGCACTCTTACATATGTCCGCCCCGCCCCATTTTTTCGCGGGCTTTTGCGAGGCGGGCCTTAACGGGCCGAGCATGCCCGTTTGCCACCCCTAGTTCTCCTCCTCTTATACACTCTCACAAGTTTAAGAAGGTACGAAAGTAACTACTTTCAGCTTGGTTCTAAGATTTTGGAATGTTTTAGTCCCAAGAGATTTAGTGAGTGTATATGTAATTTGAGCACTGTATGGTGCATGTTAGATCTTAGCTATTACGCGCTCCCCAAAAAGCATATATTAATGTGTTTTTTACGTGCATGGAAGATAAGGTTGTGGGAAAGAAGCATTGCACTCAAGTTGTCACCTAGCATTGTAGGTGGTAAAAAGGAAATGACAAGTTCAATTAGCAATGACTTTAGCTAGGGATGTCAATTTGCATTTGTTAATGGAGATTCTTGTGGGGATTATCTGTTCGGAGCACCGAAGTTGGATATTTTTTCCCCCGTAGGAATGAGGATGGAGGGAAAAATTCTTCCGATGACACTTTGGGGTGGGGATTGGGAAAGTACCCTCCGCCCTGTGGATTCCCCGACTCCGACCATATTATTTGATTTTTACATTTTATATATTATATAATATATAATTATATAATTTTACTTACTGGATCATATTATTTTTATGTTTACTGTATAATGAATTGTTTCACTACCAAGTATCCGACCCTAAAAAGTGCACCCAATACATAGAATATACACATTGTCTCATCTTTTTCTTTTCTTAATTATCTTTGTCTCCTCCATTCATCATCTCCTCTATTATCATCATCATCATCTCAACAACCACTCACCTTTGTTCATTGTGCTTATGGTAATTACTCTTCAAATTCACTTTACTTCCATTAGTAACATGTTTTTCATTCAATTTATAAATTAGTAGTTATATATTTGCCACACTCACATATAATAAACCACTTGCGTTGGACAACATCGATACCATAGTAGTAAATTAGTGGAAGCATGATAGCAACAAGTTCTATTAATATTTATTTTTATTTTTTTGAAAAAAATATTAGCAACAACAAGTGCTTTTGCTTTTTTTCTTATTATTGATTGATGCAAGATGTGTTTTTATTTTTTAAAAAAATAAAGATGAAAAATATGTGTTTTTTTAAAGGAAAAAAATAATGAAATACTCATAGTTTTGATCGAAAAGTATAAAAAATTCTTAAGATTCGACCTCTTTGAATCTCCGTGGGGATCTATGGGGATGGGGATGGAGGAAAATATTCCCCCATGACAGAGATTTAGGACGGGGATGGGGAATAAATTTGGGGACGGGGCGGGAAGCGGGGAAGCATCCTCCGAACATTCTCTGCCCCGTTGACATCCCTAACTCTAGCCATATGAGATCTGATGTGGTGTGTGTGACAGGGTTCGATATTCTACCTATGTCATAAACCTGACCATAAGAGGGTGCTTTTTGGAACTCTGTGAAATAAGGTATGTACAAAAGTAAATATAAGATCATGTGATCATCTAGATTACTTGTCCATTTATAGTCACTATAACCTCTCAAGGAAATATGATATGTTAAAGGAGAAGCAGGTAGTAGCAGACCATGTGCCACAGTTCCACTAAGGTATCTCAAGATTACTTTTACCATAGACCAATGTCATTTTAAGGGAGAGGACATGAACTTGCATGCCTTATTCACACTGAATGCAATGTATAGTCTAGTGAGAGTGACATATTGGAGAGCAACAACCATGGACCTATACATTTGAGAATTATAGAAAGAGGTGGAGTCATGTGTTGTTTAGCTTGAAGTTACTCAGCACGGGAGTTTACATACCATTTGCAATGCTCGTGGTTACTCTAGCTAACAGTTCCTTGATGTATTTAAAATTCGTGAACAAAATGGAACCATTGTTCAAAGTTATAACTTATATTCCTTAGAAGTATTCAAGACTACCTAATTTTTTCAATACAGATTTGGCATAAAGATGTTTGATGAGCTTGTGAACTATACTTGATGAGGTACTAGTGATGAGTATGTCATCTATATATACTATTGCAGAGAGTTATGCCTTGATGAGAATAGACAAATAAAGAAAGGTCACACATGATATGTGTCATACCCCAAAATTTTCCCATCATATTTCAATATATAATGACTCATATGATCTTCAATTGCTCAAAACTGTGCAAGAATTGGGCTCACTTACCTGTCTCCTAAGCAACAAGCCCCAACTAGGGTTTTGCTTCTCTCAAGGTAAAATCAACTTCTGATGCCTCAAGTGAACTCCATGTCCTCTCATATGCCTCACAGTATCCTCATGCCAAGTTTCAAGCCCTAATTCATAAGATTGCTCAGTCAAAGGCTCAAATGGTCAACAGTCGACCAATTTGACCTAAAAGTCAACTATGGTCAAATTATAGTAAAAACTCCTAAATTTTGGTTAAAATCAATATTTTGAAGTCACATTCATCATTTGATCAATGGTTGATCATGATTTATCAAGGAAAGCTCAGAAATCATCCAAACTTAAAGTTACTAAATTAGGGTTTCTAGGAGAAAATCAACCCAATTTGACTGATCATATCTCTCTCATACTTTATCATAAATTCCACAACCAAATCTCATTCTCAAGGAAAATCAATTCTCTACAGCTTTGATGTTGGGTCCAAAGTCAAGAAATGCACCATTTGAGAGATATGAGCCAAAACATTACAGGTCCTTCTAGAAGCTCGCAAAAAGCTATTTTTTGTCAGGGGTCGTATCTTCAAGATAAAATTCTCAAACGCAAAAATGATTCCAAATTGGCTTGTAGAGGACATCTTGGGCTTTCCAAAAAGTCTTAGATCATCCCCATATGATAAATATTGAATGAGTTATGGCTTTCACAAGTTGGTCGATTTTGAGGAAATGCATGAAAACCTAAGTGAGGAATTTTGTATTTTTAAGTAATGGGCCTAGGGTTTTGGATATTCCGTGTGATAATAAGCTTATTAAAGGCCCAAAGATCATTTGATAATTATTTTATGATTTTATTACATTTATTTTTGGATTTATTCATTTAAATTCAATTTAAATAAAATAAAATAAAATCAAAATAAAATAAAATAAAATAATACAAATTATGCAATTCATTGAATCTAGACTTAATTCACTTAACATGGCCAATATCACGTGAAATATCTTGAAAATAGAATTGGAATTCAAATGGAAAGTTTATGTGCAAGAATCACATGATATATATATATATATATATATATATATATATATATATATATATATCTAATGTTGCAGCCCCATAGGATCAGGAAGCCTTGCCTCCAAGAACGTGCTCCAAGAATCCAAACTTTCAAGAAACTAGGGCACGAGGGACTTCTCTTCACAGAAAATTTCAATAAGATTCAACCATTCCACCATGCTCCTGAAGACTCCCTGAGTCAATCTCGTCAAGTACACAAGCTTGAAGCACGTGGAAGAACTCATCCTCAAACTCACGGTTTTCGTTTTACTTTCAAAACTCAAAACTTCTAATCCATGCGTTATTGATGAATTATATGCATACATTTGTGTTCATAATGATGTTGGTGATTGTTTGGAACGATCGTTCGTGGGTTTAGGCGTCAGAATGAGGAGACGCCATTGTTGAGGGCATAAGCTTCATCCTTTTCATTTTCATGGTTACATACCTTTTTAGACCAAACTAACTGCACCAGTGAACTCAGAATACCTTAAATGAGGGATATAGGTGGCTTTTGTTTTGGTTCATGACATTTTTGTAGGTTTTAAAGATTGCACGATCAGCTACAAAAAAAACGCATAAGATATTCGTAGCAAACCAACAGCAAAATAGTAGCTATTCTTTGAAGGAAGATGATGAATAGTGGTGAGGACGTCGTGACATCGCGTGGCGCTTTACCATTTTCCAGTCAAAAGTCCATCCCCTCTCTCCAATACTGATTCCTCTAGCCGGTCAAGTGTGGGGTCTGAGTTGACTTCTTTTTGGTTTTACCACTAATGTTTGTTTTCTTTTATATTTGTTTTCGTCCAGTTCATTCACAACTAAATTCAACAGCACACTTGGCCAAGCAGCGCAGAGACCGAGTTTAAAGACATGGTTTCGAGACCTAGGGGCAACACCAAATAATTTTTTTTACAAATTAAACATGTTGTTTGCTTGCAGATCCAGTGTTCACATCCCACACGTGCTTACCATACAGCCTCCATGTTGGCCAATGGATCGTTGATGAGATCAAATCTGGAAGAGTACAGTGCGTGTGTACCGTAGAACTCCCTACTTCCTCCACACAGGATCCCACGCCCTGGACTCAATCCCCAAGTGGGCTCAACCTTTGGTTCTCAGACCCCTTCTAATTCTTTTGCACCTCAGGCCCATTTTTTTTCTTTGGTTATGTCTCTTTGATCTTGTTTCTTTTGATTTTTTTTACTAACACTTATTTAAAAAAATAATTAATTAAAATCAATTACTAAAAAATACAAAAATTAGTTAGGTTTAATTAGCTTAATATTTCTAATTGACTTAGTAATTAGGTTAATTATCACACTTAGTATAATTAAGTGATTAATTAGGATAACTAACTTAGGAAATTATGAGTAACATTTTTATTTTATTTTCTTAATTAATTAGTTAATTTTAATTTAGTAATTATGTTTTAGTTAAGTTAATTTTAATTTAGTTTTTAATTAAGGACTAAAATTAATTAATTAAGTAAATGTAGGTTTATTCTCACCTGTTTTTTTCAAAGACTAATTTCTCTTCACGATTCTCTTCTCACCTCTAACTCCATGAATGTCGCATGTTATTTTTATTGCTTTAATTTAAATATTAGAAGGTGTATAAGTCGCAATTATTCATTTTTTGATGTAATAGTAATTAGGGCTTTATGTTTTCTGCCTTTACTTTCCGCACTCCTATATCTGTTTAGATGTATGCTTAGGATTGTATGGGAAGATAAAATCAAACGCTAGTTAACCTAACTCAAGATAAATAAATAACTGAATCTAACACACGTGATTGCTGCACACACCCACCTTTAGGGTAACTCCTCTTATGCTGCCTGCGAATAAAATAGTCAAGTCCCTCGAGCGTAGGGATACCTTAACACATGTTGCCTTCGATTCAAATCATCATAGTCCCTCCGATAAAAGATCATAGTCCCTTCGAGTTGCCTACGAAAAATGATCTCGACCGTCGATGTTGCCTCGATTAAATGATGATAGTCCCTCGAATGCTAAGGTATCCTTATTGGTTGCCTTTATGACTATTCACATCTCATAGGACTTCCTATCCTCTTTATGGTATGGATAGCCTCTATGACGATTCGATGACCCTTCGATGACCCGTACATCCAATGTATAGGACTACCTGCCCCTATATGGTATAGATAGTACTATCGCTCAAGGAAAGTCTTTAGAATAGGAAAGACCTTACAAACTTAGGGTAGGTAACTCTTAAGTGCTTGCTCACAACAAATCAAATGCTTTTCACACCCTGTTTTTTAACATTGTCTTTTTAGACATTCTCAAAAATCAAATTATTTTTCTAAACACACACGACACTTTTTTTCAAACATTTCAAACAAACAAAGTGAGCTAAGCAATTAAGAGCCCATGGATAACCATGGATACAAAGGGTGCTCGTACCTTCCCTTTGTATAACCTACCCCCCGAACTCATATCTTTAAAAAAAGGTCTTTCCTGTTCTTTTTACCTTTCCTTAATTGGCTAAAATAAAAGTCGGTGGCGACTCTTGCTCACCGCAACATTGTTTGCGAAATTAAAAGCCAGTTCTCCCACTGTGTTACAATATGAGAGAAGCCAAACTGAATAAGGGCTTGAGTGAGTTTCTCATACCATGCTCTTGTGGTTTGCTCGAGTCCATAAATTTCTTTGTTCAGTATGCATACCAAAGTTTGATCTTGATGCAAAAGTCCAGGTGGTTGTGATGTGTAAACTTCCTCTTGGAGAGAGCCATTGAGAAAGGAACTATTTATGTCTATTCATTGAAGATCCCACTTGTATATAAGAGCCAATTTAATTATAACATGAATTGAAGTTGTCTTGACAACTGGAGAAAATGTTTCATTAAAGTCAAAGCCAAAATATTGGTGGTAGCCTTTGGCTAATAACCTACCTTTGTACATGTTGACAATTCCATCTAATTTTCCTTCACTTTGAAGACTCATTTGCACCCATTTAATTTTTGGTGAGGTGGTGGAGTGGTGAGTGTCCAAGTTTGGTTTTCTATAAGGGGGTCAAACTCAAATTGCATTGCTTGATGCTACTCGGGTTGAGATATAGATTGCTTGAAATTACTTGGTTCAACAGTAGAAATAAATGCATTTGGCTTTGCGTGACTTATTTTGGCTTTTGTGAGCATGAAACGATTATTTAGAAGGAGATTTTCCTGAGGTGCACTACAATGTATCGAGGGTGAGAGGGACATATCTCACCAACTGGTATTGTTTGTTACCTTTGGACTATGATCATTGGGTTTAGATATGCTAGGAGGCTAATTTTGGGAAGGACCAATGGGTTCAAAGCCAGGTACAACTAGTGGTTGGACTAAGGAGGAAGTAGAATCAAGACTAGATTCAACATATATTTAAAACAATTGAGTAGTACTAGTATAGACACTATGTGTCATATTATTGTCAAGACTTTATCTATAACTCTTATTGGTTGAACCTATCAGCCTGAGACTCAAAAAGTGAAAGACTATCTTGCACAACTTGGGGAGTATATTCAATGACCCTAGGTATGGTTATAGGAGTCATGAGGTGACTGTAACACCATTCTAACCCACATACATTTTCGCATATAATTTTAACAAAAAACAAACACACAACCACAAGGGTGTCACATATTCATAATAAGCTTTATATAACAAATAGCCCAGCTCCATAACACGGGTTGCCAAACACTTAAATATAAATAACGTCTTTAAATTCATTAGTCAAACTAATTCAAACTTCACAACGGAATAAACAATTATTACAACTTCGTAAATCAATAAACACCGAGAAGAGTAGTTCAACATCAATAGATTCATCGTACTTCATGTGTTATAACATCATGGAATAAAACACGAATTCATGAAAGAAATATGAAATCCTCAAAATAACAAAAGTACTAAGATTTGCAAACGATCCCAACCTAGATGTTACGTATCAAAGCATGACCCTCTTTATTCAAAATAACTCACTAATAGACTCCATAAAGCTATCCTTTAAGCTTCAACGAACTATTCCTGATTACCTACGCGTTACCCACGTGAAGGTAATATTCAAACTGAAAGGGTGAGTAAATCACAATTATTATAAAAAACATAAGTAATAGATATAATAGTCATAACATAGGGACAACAACAACACGATATCATGTATTACATCCAGAGTAAAATCAACAATCTCCATTTTTTCACATCAAACACTCCAATTCGTGAATCACATCAAATACATCACGTAATTTAAGTATAGTGAAATGCCACCAATAATGAGATGCAACATCAATAGATTCATGCATGTGGTACCAAAAACATCACTGATGACTTAGCATCATTATCTCCAAAGATCTCCACCAATAGGATCGATTCCCACTTGGAACCAGAGCACATCACAAGTTGCACTGAATCCAAACTATGGGATTGAGGCCATCACTGGACCAAATGTCCTAACATCACTGGATAAATTTCATGTAAACTTCACTAGACAAAAGTCCTACAAATGCTATGTGTAACACCCCAAATCTACCCCGCAATAAAGAGGAATACCAGAGTACAAAATTTCACGCAAATGGAACATAACGATTCGGAGCATCACATTTTAAACAACAAAATCACATACATATATCATGCTCAATCACTTAGATACATAACACACATGTAGGAGAACAATATCGAAATCATTAATCATTGTCAGCCAATCAAGTACTTGCATCGCAGCGGAAAATCATATGTCAACAACAATACAACTCATAATATCACGGCCAATCACGGCACGATACATCTAAAAAGTCTCAGCATAATATAAGGACAAGGTTTAACAAGGATAAACACAAGAAACCAAAACATAAACAAGTAATCCAACGTTCCCCGAGTGCTACGTATCAGAGCATCGACACACACCGACTCGAGCTATAGGTACACGACTACTCCGCGTCATTACCTGCACGTTACCAACGGAGGGTAACATTCAAACAGAAAGGGTGAGATATCATCCATTATAAAGAAGCGTATGATAATATTCAAAGCAGAGAAATAATCATACATCGGTCACCACTTCTCAACATATATCACTTACTATTATTCACATCATTCAACATCTTACCGACAACAATAATATCAATCTCAATTAAGGCATATATAGTCATTTATCACATATGCTCAACGAAACAACCATCAAATTGACACAAGATAACATTCATGTTATGCACACACAGATATTCAAATATGACTCATCATACGACTTTACTTATGCAACTCGAACAATGCAAATGCATGTGGTACCATTGGAGTAAAACTCCCGTCTCAAACAATTGCCATTGGGCCGTCTCAAACATTCGCCACAAGGGCCGTCTCAAACATTTGCCACTAGGGCCGTCTCAAACAATGCAATTAATGTGACTCAATGATGCACATTCACAATCACACTTAACGACATAATCGACTCGAACAACACAATCCACGTAAACGACATGATCAACTTAAACGGCATAATCAATTCCGGATATCCAATGTCAACAAAATCCAATCCAAGAAGATTCCAAGAGTATTCAAAGTTATACAAAGCATATTCTACGGCAAGACATCAATTAGGGATTCACGTAGGTTCAAACGGCACTTAAAAAGGAGTTACGGTTCAAAAGATACAGCATTTCAAAGTTTAGGAAAAGTTCTGCAAAACAGGGTTCGCGGCGCCAACAGGGTTCGCGGCACGAACTGAGTGAATCAAATATTTCCTAAGGTTCTGCCAAGCAGTTCGCGGCGCGAACTGAGCGAATCCAAAAATCCCCAACTTTCTGCCAAGCAGTTCGCGGCGCGCACAAGGGTTCGCGGCGCGAACTGGCGATTTTCAGAAAACCCCAAACACAGAAAACATCATACGAAACACATCCCAAAACCCCTAAACTCAACCCAATCAAATTGGAAAACATCAAACATCATGAACAACCACAGAATACATGGTATAAACACAAATACAACACATATTATGGGTCTTATAACGTCATAACATCATCAAACATCAATTTAAACACATTTCAAATCATCAAATCAAGCATTTGTTCATAGACCCTAACATCTCTACACATAACTTCCATGGATGCAACATACAATTAAATCCCACCCAAAACATCATCATACATCCCTTTAGCATGAAAGAATCCCACCCTTACCTTAGGTTTGGATTGAAGACAACTCTAGCTTCAACCTTGAGATTCCCCTCTTCTCTTCACTCTACTCTTCTCTTCTTTCACCAAAAACCCCAAAATGAACTTCAAATTTCTATTTCCTCTAAAACCCTTGTTTTAGTTAAACCCTTACTATCTTAAATTACTAATGGGCTCTAACTAACACCCCTCACTTACTGATACTACCTTAAGCCCAATAACTCTCCTAATTTATTAACTTATATTATTACTAATAATCCCCAAATAAAACAACATAAAATCAATTAAACATATAATTAACACATAATGCACAATTAATTCACATAAATAAATAATTAAAGAAAAGTGGTCGTTACACTATGAATGCATGATGGGTAACAACACACAATACGACCACGACTATTCAAAAACGCATCATCATTCATCATATTAATCATACCTTATCACATGCTTCATAATCACACATACATCACAACAGCAACAAAGACATCATAGAACACAAGTCAAGTAACAACACATCATGGTTAATTCAATTTCATAACACAAAGCATATATACTATTATTCATCACAAGACATCATCAACTCATCCTAAAACAATTACTAGAAAATTATATCCTACAGATCATTTTATTCCACCACTCTATAAATCATTTCATTATCTCTCTTATGCTTCGAACAGCGCATCAAATGGAGTCTGGAAATTCATGTTAAGGCCTTTATAAAAATTCCATTTCAGGCATCATTCGTCCAACGAACCTCCTCCTTTGCCCGACGACTGAAGGCATTAGCCAACCTCAAATTTTTCAAGCCTTTAATTCGCCCGACGAAACGTACCCTCGCCTACACCATTTGCTCGACGAGATCTTATTCAATCGACTCGTCCGATGACACGATCGATTCGCTCGGCGAATCTGGGTAATCAGGGATCCTGATGCGTTTTCCTACACTAAATCAGCACAATTTTTTTCGATTTCTTCACTTTACAAGTCCTAAACCATCTTTTAAACTCAGTATTTCATCATATAATCCCAACTCAATGTATTATACATTACGGGTATCATTCTATTGCAAATTATTACCTCTAATTCATCAATATCCTTCATATCATCAACAATCCATCATAACCTAAAAACCCCAAAATTAATCCTACCATTATCAAACACTTAGGCCAAATATAATAATTCAGATAGACTCCCCTTACCTTAGATTGAAGTTTGGTATCAAAATCCTCTTCGCGTTCTACAAAGCCTTCAAGTTCTCCCAAACCCTAGTTCTCCTCTCTTTCACGTTCTTCTAAACTTTTACGATTGAATGAAAAACCCCCCTTCCCTCTTTTCTCTTTTGTTTCACTGAACCCCCTTTGAATTGACTATCTTGCCCTTACCATCCTTAACCTCAATATTATTCTATTGATTTAATTAAAAATAATTCAAACTAATTATTCTAATTATTATAAAATACTCCTAAATCTCAATAATTCTCATAACACCTATGCACCACCAAAAATCATCGAAACATCATATCTCATCATCAAAATAACAAATATCATCATTAGAACGTCCAGACTTCATAAGGACTCATATATTCACATCAAATTAATTAAATAGCTAATTAAATAATTAATCTAGATTTTCGGGGTGTTATAGTGACCACTTAACCTTATAAAATTGATAGGATAAGGAATGTGTTTGGGACTAGATACAAACTTGTCCTCGTATATGCTACCAGTTTGAAATAAATTTGGAAAGGGAAAATTGTGTTCATTGAACATATATTAGGAAATGAATATCTTACCTGTTTGATTGAGTCATTTGAAACCTCTATGGTGGGATGAGACGCTTAGGTAGACACAGTCTTAGGTCCTAAATTAAAGTTTTTGTTTATTTTAAGGTCTTGTAAATGGGAAGCATGAGCAACCAAAAACCTTAATAGAATTGTAGATAAGTAACTTGCGATATAAGACACGCAATGTAGAGTGAAAGTTGACAAAACCAGTAGTTGGGATCCTATTAACTATGTGAACCGAGTGGGCGAAGCTATGATCCTATAACTTTGTATAGGTATGGATGAGTGAGCTATCATGTTAAAAACCCATTTCAATAATATTCTTGTGTTTTCTATCATTAGTATCATTTTGGTGGGAAGTATGAGGACAAGTTAGTCTATGTGAGATAGCTAGTATAGATAGATAATTTGTGAAAGGCCTAAACTCTCCCTTATAATCTGGTTGTATGGCTTTTATTCATTTATGAAATTTATTTTTGACAAACGCAAGAAACAATTTAAAAGCATGAAGGGCTTCTAATCTTTGTTTCAATAAATATATTCAATTATATTTGTTGTAGGCATTTACAAAAGCAATGTAGTAATATAAGCCATACCTAAATAGATGAGGCGATGGGCCCATATGTCATTATGGTTAACCTCAAAAGTAATTGTATATGCAGTAGAGGAAAAATGAGTATTGATTATATGAGATTTTCCCTAGCAACAAGAATTACAAAAGACGATATTTGTTTTATTATAGATATTCATATTACAATGTTTCGATGCATGTCTAATACCATGAAAATTAGCATGCCCAAGCCTATAAATCAAAAAAGAGCTAGTATTAGATTTAATATGACAAAATAAGAAACTGAATTAATATGTTTGTGTATATTAGTAGACAATCATTATTGAAGCAATTCACATGAGATATTAAAGGCTTGACTAGTAGTTGTGGAAAGGAGTATAATCCATTTGCATCAAGAAAACCTTCAAGAAGAGTGTGTTTAGAAACCTAAGATTTTACATAACATTTATCAACAAGAAATTCAAACAGAACTTAGTTATCTTTTGCGAATTGGACACTAACAACGGGTTTCTTGTTATACATGGCACATAGACAATGTCATTACGTGTCAATGAACTTCCACAATTAGACTTATAAGTGACAATGGAATATCCTGCATATTAAATTTCTAAGGATTGACAATTTGCAACACACACCCTATTGTGACCTACATAAGATTTCTTGGTGTGTAAAAGGTGATCATAGAGTGTAAGATGATGAGAGGCACATGAATCAGAAAGTCAAACTTGAGCTTCAAGCTCTACAAGTAAAAAAATACTCTTGTGTTGTATTCATCACATCTATGTCCTAAGATTCAAAGGCAGATGCATCGTGATTGTCACTTTTTGCATTATTATTTTCTAATGAAGTTGATTGAGTACGAGGGGAACAAACAAATCATCATAACTATGCTAACAATAATTAATTGAGTGACCATATTTTCCATATAGTTGACACATAGGTCCCATACATTTGCACTATAAAAGGATTTTATTTCTCTAGTAGACCATCAATAATGGAGTCAATTTGATCTTGTTCTAAGATGTCATCACCAACTGCAAATGATGAGTTGGCATTGGATTTGATTTGCATCACATACTCAACAATGAACTTGTTCCCTTTCTTCATCAATTTCAATTCAACTCACATATGTCTAGCTCTCGCCCATTTGTTCATTGAAATAATGATGAATATTGTCCCACACTTCAAATGTATGCTTACATAATATGAATTTATGCAATGCCGATTTAGAGATTGTCGAGAAAATCCATATCAACACTGTTTGATCCTGCACAATCCAAGATTTATACTCTTCAAACTCATTGCCTTCGAGTCAATCTTGATTTGTCTTGAACTTCATTGGGATTTGAGGATTCACAACAAGATTATGCACTCTGTGAATGAGAATCACCCCCTTAATATATTGATTCCATATAAGGTAATTGTTATCTTGTAATTTTGATGCAAAAATTTGGACCAAAGTTATGGCTCAAGCTAAACATAAAGATACCATAAGATATCTATTGTGAAGATTGATCAAAGCTTGTGCAGGTTCTTCCATGATTGAGGATTAGGAGAGGTAGTAGGAAAAATAAGAAGTTCTTGAACTACATGAAGAATGTGATAACAAAAATTTAGTTATGAGTAATGGAGTTTTTTAGAGTAGTAGAAGTAGATCTAACCAGGTGAATGATACCATAATGAAGTCAATGGAAGCTCAACTTCCTTGCATTTTCCATTGATTAATCAATTTTTTACAAAATAACTAATGATGTATTTATAGTAGTTTACATTAGCTCGTACTGTTATGCTTAATGCATACACACCATATACACCATAGCTAGCATAAGTTTCATACACACTATAGTACCCCCCCCCCCATCTTTTGCGGTAAGGTAAGGGCAAAGCGATTAAATTTGTGAGACGTTGATCTCTTTCTAGAGAAGAGCACCAATTTGGATTGGAAGCATTACATCGATATCGTATGTCATCGTAAATAGAGTCTCTTTAATGGTTGAATAGGGAATGGTGTGATATGACCATAATACCTCGTGGAGTCACTAGTGCAGATAGAGGATATAACACCAGCATTTTGCCTTTTAACACCTATTTTTGTAACAGTGTTGCATCTACCGGTATTGTAAATATAAGTTTTAACACATGTTTAAAAAAAAGGTGTAACAACTTCAATTTTACACCTATTTAAAACCGGTATGACATGTGCATGGACTGGTATAACATGTCAATGTTTAGTTCTCGTTGATAGTATGACAGGTGTAAATAGTTTCCATTTAACACCTAACTTTAGTACAAAATCGGTGTTAAAAATCACTTTTTAATTAAAAAAAATTGTCTTACCATTCCAAATTAGGAAAACCATACTTTGACCATTAGCACCAAACGTGCCAATATATTTACACTTCAGACAATAAATTTATTATACATATCAAATAGTATGAATACTAAATCAAACAATACATATAGGTTAACATAGGAACATTTGATTCTCAACTGAAAAATATTAGATAGGTAGAATTCACAATTTTTGGATAATCCTAGTATAAACATATATCAAAATAGAAAAACTCTTTAGCAAACACAGGATACAGCTAAACACAATACAACCACTTATACTTAGATGGACCACGGAAAATAGGCCAATGTATCTTTCAACATTGCTTTAAATGATGATCCTTTTCTACAACATAAACATGGAAAAATCAGGTGTCGAGATAGATGAGATGAAAAGAGATCAATAGAAATTAGACCCAAATAATAAGGTAGTTGAGTAACAAAAAAATTAAAAATGAATCAAAGTGAGAAACACATTATATGGATCATAGTTTATGAGTGATCTCCAACCTTGTCAAATAGGTGAGACATGCCCAAATAATTAGAGCTCTTAAAAACTTGATCAATGTCCTTCAATATTATCTAACCATATTCTATTGGCTGCAAATATTTTCAATCAAAATTACAATTAAATAAAATTACTAAATAATATAAGATGTAAATTTAGAAGCATAAAATTACCTTACCAACAATATGTAGATCCTTTTTATTGAATGATGAATCTTTTGTTGGACACTTTCCACGAAGCACTTCAAGTGTCAAACTCAAAAAATACCAATACCAAGCTTCTCAATTGCTCTGCCACAATGCATATACTCTGCCATGGAGTATGTATGCTTGCTCAAACACCACATAGTCTAAATGTGAAGGAAATAGTTACTTAAGTTAAACACTAGCCTTACTTAAATTATTTATGTGGCCTAAGACAAAATACAAGGAAGCAAAACATGATACAAAATTAAGATAAAATGATAGGTGCATGTCTAGTATATACCCACCATAACACACCATAAAGTAAGTAATAACATATACAAATATACAAACAAGCTCATCTAGGGAGCTTTGAAGGGAGGCATGTTAAAGAGTTTTGTTCCATGCACATATGATATCTCAAAGGCTTTAAAATGTTTAGATGATTGATGTACCTTTGTGAGATACTTGATAAGTTGGGCTTCATTCTTCTGATATTCCTTGGAAGTATTACTCTGTGAATTTATCGTCTCCACAGGGACTAGTGCATTGAAGTGTCGTTCAACAGTTTCCAAAGTTATGAGTTTGTATTGAACTGTTTAAAGCATAAAAATGGGAAAGTAAATATCAACATAAAAAGAATTCATTCTTCAAAGAGAAAAGACTTACAAGCATGCATATAATATACTTATCACAAACTTAAACTTATCGACCAGTTACACTCAACCTACAATACTCTTCAATGTCATCCGGCATCGCTCACACCCTAAGTCATTTCTAACCAAAAGTAGAAAGAGCTACTATATCATCTTGGCGACGATCTCTCAGCACACCTCAACAACACAGCAGACATCCATATCAATCGAATCAACGATCTCTCAACCAACACAACTAACAGGAAAGCATTAAGCTTCGACACCCATAAAGATTGTTAGCTCTAAATCTATCTCTAAAATCCAAAAACTAACAGATAATTATCCTAGATAAGGATTCAAGAAGTTTATCTCTACAATAACCCAAATCCCTAGTACAGAGCACAAATCTAAGACAACAATCAACAAAGAAACAAAGATTTGTAAAGCAAGCTTTATATAACGACATGGGCGACAAATATACATGAGTTCAAAGTAAATATATATACAAAACCCAACAAAAGAGAAATACATAGAGAGAAAAGAAATAAACCAAACTTCTCCCGGTTTGTCAGCGCCGATTGAAGAGAAATCCACCCTGAATCCACAAGATGCAAGACCCTAATGTTGTTATCTAAGCTAATCCTAAAGAAAAATGAGGTTGATGGAGTTGAGAGAACAAAAACCCTCTCCTAAAACCATAACCCAAACAAATGAAATGAAATTGAAATATAAATAAAACTTTATCCCGACGCGTTCGCCCAGTGAGCCAATTGCTCCACCCGGTGAACGACTTTATTCTGGCCACACAGCCTGCGCCACGTCAACAAGTGGGCAAAAATATCTTCTTTCGCCCGACGACTCCTTATTCTTCCGCCCGGAGAACAAGAGGCGGACCAAGGCAGAAGCAAAACCAATTATTTTTCACGCTCGCCGGGCGACTCACACCAGAAGCAGCTGGCTCGCCCGGTGAACCACACCAGCCTACAACATCTTATTTCTTCAATTGCTTCTCCTTTATTGATCCAAAATTGCATCCTTGAAGCTTTATTACTCAATGCTCCATACATTCTCAAATACCTACAAAATGAATGAAAAACTAATAGTCAATACATAAATGAATCAAAAACTCGATTAAACACAAAGTATAAATATTTATGTAATATACACTAAAACTCGTCTAAATTAAGGAAAAAGAGAAGATAAGTGCCGCAAAACTATACACAAAATAACTAAAATTTGGCACTTATCAAACTCTCCCCAACTTAAACTTGTTTGTCCCTAAACAAGAATCAACTAACTCAAGGAAACAAATGCAAATATCCAAAAATCACGAATCGACAAGTTTTGAAAAACGGACAAATATATGGCTCAAATGAAAAACGGTACACACAAAGAAACATACTTACCAATAACTACGACGATAACATAAACATGCACAAATACTAAATTCAAAGAATATGCAAACATTCTAAAACAACACTAGTTCAGACATGAATCACACCTAGCACACAATCATCGATAGATGAAAAACACACAAAAGTAGGGTAATTTTCACTCATCCAACAATCTTTCAAACAAAAGACTAAATTATGTCGTCATCCAAAAATCGTATTGAGAATACAAAAGCAAGAATCACAAGGGCTTTTCAAGGTTGTAGCGTGGTCGGGTGAATAAACAAGGGATAATTCCTAAGGCTAATCGAAACAAACACTTGCCCAAACCTAAGGGAGTGATCAATTCACCAAAGATTCAAACACCAATTTCAATCAAACTTTCTCATCAACCCAAATTTCACACCAAAGCACCATACTTATTTGCATAATTATTTGAACTCTTTTTTGTTTTTATTTTTCAAAGCTTTTTCCTTTTTTTTTTCCTTTCTTTTCTTTTTCTTTCTATTTTTTCTTTTCTCTTTCAACCTCATAGCAATCAACCACAAGGGCACAATCATTTTTCTTTCCAACTTGAATTCAACCATCATCATTACATGAATACTCCCTACTTTCTAAGGCAAAGTAAAAAATTCAAACCAAAAATATGGTTGATGGTTCAAGAAAACAAAGAAATCAATATCCATACAAAAAGTGATATCAATACTCATAGACAAGCATCAATCTCAAACAATATGGATAATGACAAAAGGCACAAAGGGGATACTAATGGTCACACACTCACAAAGTAAATTGACTATTTGGCTAGGTAGTTGTGCTCAAAATGAAACAAAAATGCCTTGATCCTTTTCATACTTTCAAATAGTCAACACAAACAAAAGATTAAGCACAATAAAATCCAATTAGAACAAGAATTGTGGTCTCCAGCATATGTGAACAATGGAAAGCTACCTCACAAAAAGGGTGGAAACTAAAGTCATTCACAAATGAACAAGTATACAAAAGAATGAATGGCATAAAAATTTTAAAAATCCGAAGTATCATGAATATGCTAAAGTCAAGAAAGTGATAAACACATACCTTGAACGTGTACAAAACTTTAACAAAATCATTACCATACACTCGTAAGTTGAAACGATCAAACTTGGAAAATCACCTCAAATTCCTCAAGCTACTCAAAACAAGCTCAAAGGAAAACACACAAACTATTAATATTAACAAACTAAAAGACCAAATGAAATTTTCTAAACAAATTTAAAAGGGAAGATTTGAAATTTAAGAACTGGTCCGATCTAAATTTGTTTAAACAACTGCATTACACTACCTAAACTAAACAAAAACTAAAAAGAATAAACATGCTTGTTTTACGTCGTAAGCTCGCCGCCTGTTATTTAAGAACGTTCCTCTAAGTTACTTCCGCCCAGCTATTCCTAACCACACACAAGCAAACGTGAAAGGAAACAAACAATGATATAACAAATTCACAAGTATAAGTATAAATATAAACAAGTAAGAATATACAATATGTGCAATATATACAAAACTCAAAACCAAAGAAACTATTGCAATGCAAGTTCAATAAAACACCAATCCCCGACAACGGCTCCATTTTGTTGAAGCGGTAAAGCCACAAAAGTTTTGGAAGTATTACTCCGTGAATTTATCGTCTCCACAGGGACTAGTGCATTGAAGTGTTGCTCACCAGTTTCCAAAGTTATGAGTTTGTATTGAATTGTTTAAAGCATAAAAATGGAAAAGTAAATATCAACATAAAAAGAATTCATTCTTCAAAGAGAAAAGAGTTATCAAGCTTGCATATAATCTAATTATAGTAAACTTAAACTTATCGACCAGTTACACTCAACCTACAATACTCGTCAATGTCATCCGGCATCGCTCACACCCTAAGTCTTTTCTAACCCAAAGTAGAAAGAACTACTATATCATTTCAGCGATGATCTCTCAGCACACCTCAATAACACGGAAAACATCCATATCAATCGTATCGACGATCTCTTAACCGACACAACTAACACGAAAGCATCAAGCTTCAACACCCATAAAGATTGTTTGATCTAAATTTATCTCTAAAATCTAGAAACTAACAGATAATCATCCTAGATAAGGATTTAAGAAGTCTATCTCTACAATAACCCAAATCCCTAGCATAGAGCAAAAATCTAAGACAACAATCAGCAAAGATTTGTAAAGCAAGCTTAATATAACGCCATGGGCGACAAATATACATGAGTTCAAAGTAAATATATATACAAAACCCAACAAAAGAGAAATACATAGAGAGAAAAGAGATAAACCAAACTTCTCTCGGTTTGTCAGCGCCGATTGAAGAGAAATCCACCCTGAATCCACAAGATGCAAGACTCTAATGTTGTTATCTAAGCTAATCCTAAAGAAAAATTAGGCTGAGGGAGTTGAGAGAACAAAAACCCTCTCCCAAAACCAGAACCCTAACAAATAAAATGAAATTGAAATATAAACAAATTTCTGTCCCGACGCGTTCGCCCGGCGAACGGCTTTATCTTGGCCACACAGCCTGCGCCACATCAACAAGTGGGCAAAAATATCTTCTTTCGCCCAGCAAAGGGAAGCTTCGCTTGGCGACTCCTTATTCTTTTGCTCGGTGAACACGAGGCGGACCAAGGCAGAAGCAAAACCAATTATTTTCCATGCTCGCTCGGCGAAGGAATTGCTTCGCCGCGCGACTCACACCACAAGCAGCTGGCTCGCCCGACGAACCACACCAGCCTGCAACTTCTTATTTCTTCAATTATTTCTCCTTTATTAATCCAAAATTGCAACCTTGAAGCTGTATTACTCAATGCTCCATACATGCTCAAATACATACAAAATAAATGAAAAACTATTAGTCGATACATAAATGAATCAAAAACTCGATTAAACACAAAATATACGTATTTATGTAATATACACTAAAACTCGTCTAAATTGAGGAAAAAGAGAAGATAAGTGCCGCAAAACTATACACAAAAATAACTAAAATTTGGCACTTATCATTGGGTAGCGTATATTTCATGCTCAAATGCAAGGTTGACAAAGTGCCCTTAAAAGGTTAAGGTTGCTTCGTCCCATAATGATGTTATATGGCGAATGAGTGTCTACTATGAGATACTTGACCTTAATTATCTTTAGGATCTCCTTTATCTACATGTGCTCGCTAGAGAGCCGTACAAGGGAGCCTAGAAACGCTTGAATTTCATTTGGATCTAGTCACAGCTTCTCGAATGTGTCTCATAACATCACATCTATTGAGCTTCTAGGATTAACCAACACCTGTTTTATATCAAGATTGTCACATTTCGCCGTTATGACCATGTGATCACTGTTATGAGGGTGAATGTAGGTGGCGTCTTTACTATAAAAGACAATTTTGGATTATGGTTGCTCTTCAAAGTTTGGTTTAGGGTCGACGGGTATCGAGCATTCTTTTGGAAAGAAGAACTAGATTCACCAGCTACAGTAAATCCTCATGCTATGGTGTGAACGAGTAAGCCTGTGTTGGTATATGTGGTGCATCGCTTTTCCATGTTGAATAGGGTGATTGAGGAAGTTAATGAATAGAAGGTGAGCGCGGTTCAGGTCGGTTTTACCAGGGGCCCACGGTGGGCGCCAATTGTACTTGCTAAAAAAGTACAATGTGGGACAACCCCTATTTGTATAAGGTTGTCTAAGATTTAGAGTTTATGGTGTGCTAAGAGCTCGCTCATGTAAGGGTTGTGGGGAGCTCATGTATATGTTTCTGAGAGAATATTGTCATTATTTTCTCCTTTTGTGTGTGTGTGTGTGTATGTATATATATATATATATATATATATATATATATATATATATATATATATATATATATATATATATAAGATCATTTGGGTTTGAGCTTTAAAGTCGAGAACATTTTCCCTAGTGCCAAAAGGTGGAACAGAGGGGATGGATCCTCATTCCATCATAGAGGAGGCACTTATTTCCTCTTGATTGTTTCATTGGATTGTTATCCCTTAACTACCACATAGCCACATGCACTAGATGGTCCAAATCGTAGATTTCGATCTAAGCCTTATCGAGCAGTACACCTCGGGCGCCCCAACCTATTTGGGTGGCCTATGAAACTATTTCGAGAGGCTATTGCCCCCGGCCCGTGAACCCACTCGACGCACCTATACCTTATTCTTTGTTGCTTTCCTATGGGATATTCTACTGGGGCCATACAAATTATCTCAATTTAAGCGTTAAACCTTTGACAAATTTTCTTAAGGGTTTAATTCCTAACAAATGATTTGCGAAAACCTATTTTTCAAAATCTTTTAATTTCTTACAAATCTTTGAAAATTTTATTATTACTATGACTTTTTTTGATGATTTCTAAGGAGTTTAGTGACTTTTTTTATGATTTCTAAGGAGTTTAGCTTCCGATAAATTATCATTTCTCTTAAAAATGTAAGTATCATATATAAATTTAAAAATTTATAAAATAAGATATTATGCTAACATAATATATGATCCCATGTAACTAAACTAGTCTCACCTCATGTACCTAATGGAAAAATTAAATAAGTAAGGAGTTGTATTGTTATTGTTATTTTTACGTGGGAATGTGGGCTATCCGTGGACATGATTTTATAAGAAATAAATACTAACAAAACTAGTCTCACCTTCTCATGCACCTAATGGAGAGAAAAAAATTGTATTGTTAATGTTATTTTTACGTGGGAATGTGAGTTATTAGTGGATATATATGATTTGATAAAAAGTAAAATAACAACATAGGAACGCGTCTCAAGTCATGTGCATTCTGTTTGCATGTTATTAAATAACCATAATCATAATAATAACATATATAGCAAACTATTTGACAGCCAAGACAAAAGAATAGAAGTGTGAAAACACTACAAATGTTCCATATCCTTAATTACATTTACTACACAATCACTTACATTGACACGGCAAAAAAAAAAAAAACTAAAATAAATTAAACAACTACTATATAACAACATAAAGTTAACCAAATCAAATTAATGAAACTAAAAAATATACCTTAATTAACCTATGTTTAGAGCCGGCTAATTAGAAAAATCCCATAAATAAAATGCCAAATAGACTTAACCAATTATTTATTTTTCTTCAATATAAAAACCCTTTCAACTTCACCTTTTTTTTTTATACATTTTCATCTCATAAAGTTGTATTCTAGTAAAAAATATTTTTTTTTCTGAAATGAATTCAAGTGAAGAAGGTGATGATGATCATGATCAAGGAAAAAAACGTTCTTATGAATGCACATTTTGCAAAAGAGGTTTCACAAATGCTCAAGCTTTAGGTGGCCACATGAATATTCATAGGAAAGACAGAGCAAAAAGTAACAAAAAACCACAAATTGGTAACAAATTCTTCACCAATGATGAAACTACTTCTATGGTTTTTCCTTTTGTTTCAGCAAATTCTTCTTCTTCTCCTATGAGGCAAATGCAACAATATTTACCAACAATAACACCGAATTATCAACCATCAAATGTGCATGGTTTTGGATGCGATCGATATCCAAAATCTTCTTCGTCTAATTGGCCTAATTTATGTTTTAATCATGAGCTTCAGGGTCCTAATTTGAGTCTTCAAATTGGTCCAACTCATCAGCAAATAATTAGGAGAGGAAATCAAGAAGAAAATGAAGTTGATTTGGAGCTCAGGCTTGGACATGATCCATGATGATTCATAGTTTCATATACTTTATATTATTTCATCTTTTAAGGTATACTAATGTATTCATATTTCCTTAATTATTTTGTGTGATTAGATGGTTTTTAATTATTTAACTTAGAAAAAGCAAAATATGGATACATATAATCCACATTGATTCATAGATAAGTGATAAAATCAAATCTTGCTTTTCTGACATAAGAAATTATAAGTGTTATGTAAATATAATCCATATTACTGGTTAATTATTGTGATTATTATTATTATTAATTATTTAAATTCATTTATTATATGCATATATGAGAACCATTTTCTTTTTCTTTTGCAAAGGGGATATGAAGGGTTAATTGGTTAGTAAAACTTGTGAATTGAAAAAGTGATCATTAGCATGCACATGGGTTTCATTGTCTTGTTACCAATTGGAAACATGACATTTCCACATGAGAGACAGAACTTTAATTACTGTAGGTTCTAAAAAACGTGATAATTGTTTGTTTTAAGGTTACAATCTTAAATGTTATGTGCAACTTTTTATAGCAACGTATAAGGATAGAGTAAGGTTAATCTTGGGAGGTTATTTTGTTTGAAAACTAGTTTGAGATGAGTTGGTTGAGTGGAAGAGGCTTAGAATTTTCAGCCAAAGGTTTTATTTAATTCGGTTTGATTGAGGACTCTAGTGAATAGAGCGCAAACATTTTTTTTTAGAGACTTTCATTGAATAAATCTTTATTTTAGGCTTTGAAACTGTTGTGCATTGTCAAATCGGTTTAGAGAATATGCAGAAAATTATTCAAGATTTTTCAATTTTAGATAATTATTTTTCGTTGGAAACGTTAATTTGCAGTTAAATAGGTTGATGTGCTTGTTAGTTGTAATTCAAATTAGTTTAGTTACAAGTTAATCGATGACTTTGAGGTTAGTCAAGTTTAACTAATTTTGCTTACTGGATAACTTGCATCACAAGTAAACTATTTTGAGTGTTGCTAAAATTTGGACAAATGCATAACCAATACTTATAATTATGCATAAAAAGGCTGCACAAAATAAGAACAATGATAACTAACTTAAATAGATATTTTTCATCTGAAGTGGCTTCAAAAGTTGTATACATTTCATACAACAATTTTGAAACTTTTGGATCATAAGCACTTTTCCTATAGAGAACTCCAAATCACTTATTCTATAAGGTTCATTTGGTTAGCCATTCTCTTTTCCTTCAGTTCCTCTGCAAGCACTTGAATGGAATCTGAAACTTCAACCCTATACACATAAAACCTTATAACAATTGCGAAAAAGACTAAGTTCAACAAGTTCAACAAAGCGAGAAACGCGTAGTAGTAATCAAGATGAGACTCATTCAGGTTGTTCAAAATCCACCCTCTATGACCATGTTGCTTAGTTATGTGCGAAACTGTTGTCAGAAGGAACGAACTCATGAAATTTCCAACGCCGATTGTAGTTGACGAATACGATGTTCCAACACTCTTCATGCTTTCCGGTGCTTGATCGTAGAAAAACTCGATTTTCGCAACTTCTAAAAACGCATCCGCCGTTCCCATTAGTATAAACTGAGGAAGCAAAATGAAAATGCTTAGAGGAACTTGTCCTCCACTTTCAACTAAGCCATGTTCTTTTGCAACACTAAGTCTATATCTTTCTGTCAAAGAAGCAACAACCATAATAACCGTGTGGATAACGAGACCGATTCCCATTCTTTGAAGAAGCGTAATCCCTCTCGGATTCTTTGTGATTTTCTGCATGATTCTAACGAAGAAACGGTCGTAGAGCACTACGCAGATAAGCAAAGACAATGTGACAAATGCACCTAAACTTGCTGGTGGAATTTTGAAGCTTCCAATGTGTCTATCAAGTGTGGTTCCTTGTTTTACAAAAAGAGTGTTTATTTGTGCCACCATTGTACTTGGAACAAATGTAGCTACCAAGATTGGAATCATCCTTAGCATTTGTTTTGTCTCTTCTACATGTGTAACTGTGCATAACATCCATGGACTTGTAGAGCCTGTTTTCACACATGCCTTGTCTAGGAACCTATATAATAAATTAACACATGTGTTATAATTTGAAATAACAAATTAACTGAATGAAACTATAACTGGCAATGTTGCGTCAGACACCAGACACGTCTTTAATATGAAGTGTCAATGTCGCGTCAGACACCAGACACGTCTTCAATATGAATTGTCGGTGTTAAAGATATTTGAGTATAAGTATATACCTCAATGTTGGAGTGGAATCAATTCTGTAAGTGTTACTCCCTTTCTTTGCATACTCTACCATATCAAGTTCATAGAGTTCTTTAGTATCATTCGGAATCGGAACTTTCCGTTTTCTTAGAGCAGCAACAATGACCCTAGTCATTCTAGTGAAAGTACTTCCTGCAGGCAATTTATGTCGATAAAATGGCGATCCTGCCAAGAATATCATAATCGATATCGCAAGTCCTAAAGTCGGTAAAGCATATCCAAGAGTCCACCCAACATTATCTTGGACATAAACCAAAACAGTGTTTGCAAAAAGTGTCCCAAAGAAGATACTAAACATCCACCAATTGAAAAACGAGAGCTTGTGTGATTTTTCCTTAGGATGAAAATCATCAAACTGGTCAGCACCAATGGTGGAGATGTTTGGTTTTGTTCCACCTGTTCCTATTGCTAGAGTGTAGAGTGCACCATAGAACACAGCTAGTTGTAATGTTGAAGCTTTCTTGCATTTTGTTACATCTATTTCAGTGCATTGAGGTGGCTTTAAGCTTGGAAGTGACACTGCTAGTGTTAGCAGAGACATACCCTGCATGTTGAAACACAAATCAAACAATTAAATTATGAATTCTTGAATAGTATAAGACTAATGTATAACTATAATCAGGATCATCTTTAAGCTGTGCAAGACGGATTATAACACAGAGCCTCAAATTTTCCACAGTTAAATTGTGGTTAAATAAAGTTTTATAATAGATTCGTCAGTTAAATCATGACTTAATGAGACTCGTAATTATTTTGTCGTGACTAATCAATACAGAACCTCTGTAAACCTAAGACGGCTCAGACTATAACCATCAATTTATTGTCGAAAAAGTTGACTATTATAGATTCTTGTATGCAACATGTGACATGTCTTTATAGTGTTGCAACCCAACCCACTAACCCCAAAACCGCACGTCATTATCTTGAACCTTGAGGGTTTAATTTAATGGTGTTTATAACTTGAAATTTGGCAATAGTCATCATGTGGAAAAACTATGTGAAATCGCGGTCCAGTCCACTATAGAATCTTCTTGATTAATATGAAAAGAATATCGCATGCTTTGAATCAAACTCACTGTGAGTAGGACACTTTCCTACTATCCTAATGTCTTTTTCTCTAGATAACACTGTCATGGGGTCCAAATCTTAATAATTTGAAAAATATTCTTATCAACATGTTCTCTATGAATTTTTTATTTTTTTTAATGACTGAATTTTCATATAAAAATTATACAGAGAAACACAACACAAACGATCAACGTTAATTTTTTTATAGCAAAACCAATTATCTTAAAAATTATATTTATTAATTTACTATGTACGAGTCTTTAGTTTCTATAAAAGATTCACTAATGTTAAAAAATCAAAAATATCAAAAAATAATAGTAGAAAAATATGATAATTGTCGGAATATGTTTTCTCGCCCTTTTCGCTACTTAGAATTGTGTGTTCCATAGTAAAATGTCACCAGTCTTACGTCTTACTAGTGGAAAAACCTTAAAATCCACACATAATGTTTCTCTCCATCTCTATGGATTAAACTATTTTTGTATTTAGCACATATGACAAATTTTGTGGGACCAATATCATCTTAAAAGTCAAGGATAAGTTTTAATTTGGAGGAATAATTTGTGATTCTAAATTCTTTTGTATGAACAATCAAATGCGTGAATTAATGTATTTTACTTATTTGGTCCTATCATTATTGGTATACTGCATAGGAAAAGATATATTATTGGTTCAGCGATATCTACTGTTGACTTCTAGCACAATTGGGTCAAAAAGGTTAGAAATCTTCCGTCCAAAATGTTGACAGTATATAGAATCATCTTACTCAACTAGCTAGTTGCCATTTCATTTTCATTTTGTTTTGATTCTTAAACACTTTTAAATAAAATTTTTAGTATTAGTAATATTTAACAAACACTTAAATAAATAAATCTCAATCATTATATTTCAACCATTTTCATTACTTTAATATTAAAAAAATGTGGGATCCATATAGAGATTGTCTAATGCACGTACTAATATATGATAGCGCTAAATGTTCAAAATATTAAGTATATATCATTTTAATTAATCTAATGCATAATAATAAATTAAACTAAAATATTTTTATTTTTTTTGGAGAATAAATTATTTTATTTTAATATATACTGTATGACATAAAGTTTGTAGTTATGTTTAATATAACTTATAAAAATAGTTAATAATTTATAAATTAAATTAATAAATTAATATCTTATTAAAACAACTCGGGTAATAACTATGCAGAAACATCTTAATGCAGGAATCTAGGTTCCAATATACATATCCCACTTATTTAAGAGTTAGATGGAATGAATGTGACTTTAATCTAGGTTTCAATATTTAAAAAGTTGTGTCAACCTTTTTCTTAAATGAAATTTTAATTTCAAACCTCTCAACTTACATATCTATGCAACCATTTAATCTACAATTATATCAACAACAACTATGGATAAGCTGAATCTTGACCCATATCTATCATCATGTGGCAGTTGGGACAAAGCTATAGGGTCCCATGGGGTCTATTATTTAAAAACTCCCACACCATGCAATTAGAGAAGAGACAAACTAACATGGTAGGCTGAGAATAAAATTAAAATTAAATAATGAACCTTAAAGCCATTAACTATTTGGTTTGCTTACCAATAGATAAATGGTGGAAGCAATGAGAAAAGTCCAAAAACGACCAAGATGAGCATCAGCAACATAAGCACCTAATATTGGTGTTATCCAAATAGTCCCAACCCAGTTGGTCACATTGTTTGAAGCAGTCACAGTTCCTTGATTCAGCTTCTTTGTTAGATACAGAATCAAATTCGACGATATTCCATAATATGCCATTCTTTCGAATATTTCATACACTGCACCAACAATTAATTATCAATAACAATGTGTCCCGAGAATCCAGCTCAATTGCAGTTGTGCAGAGACATCAGATGCAAAGACGCATAATCGGAAAAAAAAACAATGTGGAAAAAAAAACAATGTGAAGAAACCTTAAACATATAAGAGACAAAGATTTTATTACCAACAACAAAGGAACAAGCTTTCCAACCACCAGTTTTGGATCTAAGAACTGGTTTTCCTTTAAGGTTCACAGTTCCATCTTCTGTGTACTCCTCCTCCTTCACTGCTTTGCCCTCTTCCATTTTTTCCAACACCACAAATTTCTCAATTGCACAGAAAAAGAAGAGAAATGTTACTATAAGGATACTCTCTCTATGATGAAACTAGATTCTATTTATAGACTCTATCTATAGTTTAAATGGGCCCATGATTGTTGCTGTTTCAACGCTACCCTTTCATTTTTCTTCTTGTCATGTTTTTTAATTTGTATACTTAGTGACATTAGTCAATAAAATTGAAAAGTCTATTTACTTTATTTTATTCATTTTATATCATGTGTTATAAAATTAACCAAAACAATATAGAGATGAAGGAGAGAAAGAGTAGAGAAAATGTAATATTGTATTATCATCTTTCAAGTAGTTCTCTTTACATTGCAAAGTGGTATCTATTTATAGGACATTAGGAAGATGAAAAATCATAACCTTACTATACCACTTAATAAGGAATATGAAGATGAAAGATAAGAATATATATGGACATCCACAATATTTATTCATAACACTCCCCCTTGGATGTCCATTGAGGATATGCCTCGTTAAAACCTTACTAGAGAAAACCCAGTGGGAAAAATTCTAGTGAAGGAAAAAGAGTACAATATCCCTTGAATGTGAATTGCCTCGTTAAAAACCTTACCAGGAAAATCCAATGGGACAAAACCATGGTGAAGAAAAAAAGAGTGCAAAACATATGTATTTCTCCCCCTCACGCAGACATTTACATGTGAGACGATATTCTTTGTAGTCGTTGCTTAAAATGTCTTCTTCGAAGTGACTTCATGTAGTGGTAATAGTTATGCAGGATTTTATGAAGTTGTTTCCATGATTTGTTTCATAGATCTCCATGAAATGGTTGTACCATCACATGTAAATAAATAACCTCTTTCTGATCTACCATTGTGAGAATCTGACAAGTAACCTGCATCTCTAAGATAACGAAGTATATGTTTGACCGCTTTCCAATTTCTTCGTATAGGTGAATAATTCTATCTTACTTATAGATTGACCGCAAATGATATATCATGATGTGTATATTTAGCAAGGTGCATTAGTACTCCAATTGCACTAACATATGGTACTTCTGGACCAAGCAATTTTTATCCTTTTCTCGAGGCCTAAAAAGATCTTTCTCCACATCTAATGATCTAACAACCATATTGGAGTAGGAAACATGTGACATTTGTTCATATAGAATCATTTCAACACTTTTCTATATAGCCTTTTGACGTACAAATATTCTTTTGTCCACATGCTCAATTTAGAAACCTAGACATATTTTGTCTTTTCTAGGTCCTTCATCTCAAAATCTTTATTTAAACAATTTGTAGCTTTTGGAAGCTCTTCAAGAGTTTCAATAATACTAATGTCATCCACATAGACAACTATTATTGCAAATACTTTTCCACACCATTTTATGAAAATACAAGGACAAATTGAGTTATTAGTATATTCGTCATTTAGTAAATATTCACTGAGGCGATTATACCACATGCATCCAGATTCTTTCAGCCCATAGAGAGACTTGTTCAATTTTATGTAGTAGTTTTCTCGAGATCCACAACTACGTGCCTCTGGTATATTGAACCCTTCAGGGAGTTTCACATAAATGTCACTATTAAGTGAACCATATAAATAAGATGTCATTACATCCATCATGTTCAAATTAAGTCCTTCATGTGTTACAAGACTAATTAATCAAAAATTGATTGAATCCACTACAGGTGAATATGTTTTTATCAAAATCTATCTTAGGTCTTTTGTGAAAATCATTGAGCAATAAATCAGACTTCATATCATTCTTATTTTTCTTTTTCACAAAAACTCATTTATATCCAATTAGTTTCACACCTTGAGGTGTTCAGACTACAGGTCCAAAAGTGAGTCACTTGTAAAGTGAATTTAATTCTTCTTCAATTGAATATATTTATTTTGGCCAATTCTCACTTAGTCTACAATCTTTAATAGACTTTGACTCATGATCCTCGTTATCATTGATCACTTTTAGCGCTATATTGTATACAAAGACATTGTCAATATTGACTTTATTTGGTTATCTCAATTTCGGTTCCATTCCATTTCATCCATGACATAATTTATCGAGATCTCTTTATTTCATATTTCAAGTACTTGATTTGTTCTTCTGGAACTGAAAATTAAATTAGATCGAAGTGCTTTTAGCATTTTCATATCCTCACTTGGGTCATTTTTAGTTTCTTTTCTTAGTAGAGGACTTTTAACATTAGAACCGACTTTCATACCACGCTTCAGGCGCATCAACAACTCATTTGCAATATTATATTATCCAATAGGAGAATCAACTTTGAGTGGAGTATTATCAGCTGATAATTTATTTCATAAACTTTGCAAATGAATAATATTTTGAACTTTTGGTTCATATTGATTTGTACGAGGATCAAGACAACAATTTATTTTAAATTGTTCATTTGAACTTCTTGTTCATGATTTTAGTTGTTCATTTGAACTTCTTGTTCATGATTTCAGCTGCTTATTCCCTCCCCCTAATATTGGGAAAATTAATTTATCAAGTGATAATCAGCCTACTGGGCTGCAATCAAGTATTTGATTATTTTCTCAAAATATATCCTCAAAATTGAGAGTCATATTAATTATATTTTTCCAATATTCTTTCGTGACTCATCTTAATGTATTATATTGGAGCAATTGGAAGATACACAACACATCCAAATATTCACTTAGATGAGAAGTATAAGAATAAATTAGGGAGGACTAAGATATAGTATACTGTTGGCTTAATGCGAATAAATATCTTAATATCATACTTTGGGTGTTTCAAATATATAATTTAGAATTGATGATCTCATAAGTATCAACCATATAATTAACTTTAGACGTCTAAAGAATGGATCTTCGGGTCCATTTTCTTTTTATGAACATATATTACATGATATTTAATATCAATTTTAATAATATATGTGATACTTATACAGAAATTTCTAAAAAAAAAATCTAGAAAATAAGATCTTAGTCTAATTAGTTGAGAAAATAATTTCACAAACTTTTGGTTGTGAGTAGATACATATGCATGCTATTTTAGGCTATGCAACAATTCATATCATAAAAATGCAATTTCTCAAATTTTCATTTTCCTTTAGAAACACACAAAAATTTAATGGATTGAAGAAACTTCTGGTTCTTCAATACAAATTATTCGCATCATATTATATCCAAGATGACCCAACCGGTTTTACCAACGACACATTTAAGTAAACTACTGGTTTACAATAACATGTGCTTAAATTGTATAATATAAGTGTAGTACAAACCCGAGGGAAAAATCGATACCTTTTCTATTATACATTTTATGTCCAAATTCATTTGTGTAATACAAAGATATTCAATACCTCCAGTATAATTCAAAACCAATATAATAGTATCTCATTATTAAACACTTTAATCAAATACATTCATATGAACATATGATCATATAATTATCAAACAGTTACCCCTTATAAAATTAAACATATTTAATCAAACAATATTATATCACTAAAATTATATCGTCATATAATTAATTTGATTCACTATCCTTCATGGATGGATAAGTTCTTCAGGAACTATAAAAATAATTTGTTATAAACAATAATCTAAAAAAATATATATAATCTTAAGTATTGAACGTTGAATTCTTCTGGAATTCATTAATTATTGATAAACACAATATTCGATTAAACTCAATCTTTGAACAATAATTTGGAGTTAGTTTAATAATCTTTAGTTCTACAAATATCACATCGCAAACTATTTCCATAAACAATGGTCAATAAAAATTATTCTTTGAGCAATCCTTCAGGGATATGTTATTAGTATAGATGCAATCCTTCTAGGATTCAATAATATCATGATGAAATTCTTCTAATATTATAGATACAATATTTTAAGATGTGATAAATCCTTATTTTAAAACTTTAACTCTTCGAAAATTATATATCACAATTGATCTTCGTAGTGATAAAAAAAAATTGTGTGTGGGTAGTTCTTCAGGAACTCAATCACAATAGTTCTTCATGAACTCAATCACATTTTGTAGTTCTTCAGGAATTATATATCAAACTCAATATTATCCTTCTAGGATATTTGATATGTTCTTCAAGAACTATATAACAAACTTAATACTATCTTTAATGGATATTTGTTAAGTTCTTCAGGAACTATATAACAAACACGTTATTTTGTAATCATTTAGAGAATATTGATAATCTAATAAGATATAATATCAAAATTCAACACGGATAATGAGAAAGAAAAATAATAAAATAATTACCTAATATTACCTCTAACACTTAGGACTTCAAAATTTTTTTCTTCCAAGTTTGGTAGAGCTTCGTGCTGATAACGTGTTATAAAATTAACCAAAACAATATAGAGATGAAGGAGAGAAAGAGTAGAGAAAATGTAATATTGTATTATCATCTTTCAAGTAGTTCTCTTTACATTGCAAAGTGGTATCTATTTATAGGACATTAGGAAGATGAAAAATCATAACCTTACTATACCACTTAATAAGGAATATGAAGATGAAAGATAAGAATATATATGGACATCCACAATATTTATTCATAACACCATGTAAATTATTATGTGTTAATTTTTTATATTTTAAAAATAGAGGGAGTTTGCATTCTTTATGGTACTAGTGCAACTGAAATTGATGAGTTTGAACTTTCTCTATCATATAGACTCAACGTATCTGTAACAAAACAATTGTGTTGCGTCAAGTGATGTAAATGACCCAAATAAAAGTCGATGACTTTTACACGCTTTCATAAGGGTGGCGGTCTTCTTCCTAATGCCGGGTAGATTTGATTTTTTTTTCATGAGGGGAGGAGAGTGATTAAAATAAGTAAATTTTTATCATATAATTAAGGTATTTATTAATTTAATTTTGTAAGAAATTATATCTAAACTGTTAGTATTTTAAGTCATTTTCACACTTTTTTTTAATAGAAATTAATTAAGACAATTTGAAATTTTTGTAGTGTTTTATTTGGCACAGTCTCATATCAGGGGCCTATCACCTGATAGTTGGGCCGCTTAAGCAAAATTCAACAGAGTCGTCTTTGTGGTCCGTCCAAATATACATGTTAAGTAAGTAAAGTTTTTATTGACTCCTATAAAGGAACTGACCACCATAGGATAGAGGATCCTCTTTCATTCAAGTGACAACAACTTATTATCACCCAACGCTACTTAGAGAGAGCTCTGCTTCGAGTAGTCACCTAAAACACCACCCTAACTGTCCTCCTGCAACCTAGCTGCGTCGGCCACCATGAGGACCACTCATCTCACGTGAGCCGGTCCCCTATATACTCTAAAAAACAACTATAAAAGGGCTACTCGCCGCTAGGCATGGCGATAGGGCGGTTGGGGAGGGTTTTTTACTCCCCCAAAACTCAAATCCCCAAACAATTCACGTTCCCTGCCCCAAACTCAAACGGGAATGGAGAATTAAAACCCAAACTCGTCCCAAACAAGTTCGGTTCGGGTATTCCAGCTCTGCCACCATTCATTTAGTGAAATCAATTTTTTGATAGAAATATTTATTTTTCTATAATCAAATTACATTATAAATATTAAAATAAAACAATCTCAAAAAATTACATACATACATTCCAAATATTTTAAATAATAAATACAAATCAAAATATCAAAATATTAACCACATATTTAACATTCTATATTATCAAAAATAAAAATAATGTGTATAACGAAATAAATGTGGCAGGTCCGGGGGCGGTTCGGGGTGGGTACTAGTGTCTCCATTACCCGATCCATCCTCATATTTTTTTAATTGGGAAAACCTAAACCCAATCAAAGTGGGTTTGGGTACTCGCAAGTACGTGTTTTTTTGTCATGCCTACTCGTCGTTGTGGTCTAGCCCTCACCTATTTCGTGTAATATACATATTAAGGTATCTGAGTCTCCCTGTCCATTACAATGGGAACACGCACACACATGTACTTTTTTTACAATACAGTAGTGCCCACCGTGGATCCCGATAAAACTAACATGGGTCACACCTCTCTCTTAGAAATCATCGTCTTCCTCGCTGTACCCTCAACTCCCACTTTTAACCATTATCAGACATGGTGAACAGAAGAGTTTCATCCCTTACTTCTAAGGGTGCCAGCGGTATCGGTGATGTCGAAGCCATGGAGGAGAGGCGAGCCGCCATGAACGAATTACGACGCCACAACAGGATGTTGGAAGATGAAGTCCAAAATATCATACAGTGCTAATAGGAGGTCTATTCCCCATAAGAGGCGGAATTTCTATATATCAAGCCTCTCTCGAACGAAATATGGGGGGCCTGTTCTTGAAGGTTTCAATCCTCCATCCTTGGCCGAGTTCATTGGACGCAGCGACCTTTTCAAACACATCGCCTCCATCAACACTCTCATGGAGGCCACCCTCCGATGGTACATGGCCCACCCCTAAGCCTCCATTAACAATTATCAAGAGTTAGTAAGGAACTCAATATACCAGTACTCCGCCAGCTGTCACAGGAAGATGTCTACCACCATCCTATTCAACATCTGCCAAGTCCATCAGAGTCACTGAGGAACTACCTCGCCCGCTTCAATGAGGCCACAATCAAGGTGGTTCTCCCAAACTAAGATATATTTATGTGCACGGTCCGGAACTGACTCAAGGCATGACACTTCAATGACTCAAGGACAAGTCATTTGGTTGAGATGCACTATTTTCCCTTTACACCTCCCGGGGCGCGCGGGTTCTTATTGAGCCACCTCGTTTTATATCCATGTTATTACATTGTGTCATATTTTATGCAGGAAATCCAGTTTCATGAGGAACGAAATAATTATGTGTGTTGGATCCTTCAAGGGTGAATCATTGTCACCCATAATCGCAATTACGTTTGTTGAATCCCCCAAGGGTGGATCCTTGCCACCCATAGTGGCAATTATGTTTGCTAGATCCCCCAAGAGTGGATCCTTGTCCCCCGTAATGGCAATTATGCTTGTTGGGTCCCCTAAGGGTGGATCATTCCCGCCTATAGTGGCAATTATGGTTGCTAGATCCCTCAAGGATGGATCTTTGCCGCCCGTAGTGGCAATTATGTTTGTTGGATCTCCCAAGGGTGGATCCTTGCTGCACGTAGTGGGAATTATGTTCGAGGAGATTAGAAAATCACTAGGAAGTGCTACACAGAAAATCTCAAATTAAGAAGAGCACACCCCGTGGCATAAAAGCAAAAAGGCCAACTCTGGGATTACTGTGCCTAATAATAAGTGCAAAAATGTAGTTATTTTTTTATATAGTTTTGCGGAATTTATTGATTCTTTTTCCTCAACTTGTGCATGAATGTGCGCGTTTTTGTTATATTTGTATATATTATGTTTTATTTGAGTTTTGATTCGTTTATGTACCGTTTGACCGTTTTTTATTCATTTTATAGGTATTGGAGCGTATTGGAGCCTTGAGCAATAAAGTGTCGAAGACATAGCTTCAAATACACAATTTTGGAGAAAATAATGTATGAGCCCGCTAAGCCCAATGTTTAGCGCGCTACCAATTTTCTGGCAGAGACAGAAACGAATTTCTAGGCCCGCTAAACGCAGTCAACCCGCTAAGCGCAATCACTTTTGCAAGCCCAGATATTTTCTCAGGGGCTGTTTAATGTGTTAATAAAGGCTAGCCCGCTTAGCTTAGCGCGATGAGCCCGCTAAGCGCAGCTACGAGAATTTTGTGTTTATATTTCCATTTCCAACATTAGTGTTAGGTATGGTTTTGAGGATTTTTTGTCTCAATTCCATCAATTTCATTCTTAGGTTAGGATTAACTTAGAAAATAACATTGGGTCGTGCATTTGGATGATCGGAGGTCGATTGCTCATTGATCAGTGCTCATGTATATTTATCGCTCATGGCGTTGTATAAAACTTGCTTTACAAATCAATCTTGATGCTTTCCTTAATCATTTTGCATTTATGTTTGGATTTGGGATGTTGCAGAAATAGACATCACAGGTCTTGATTAGGGAATGAAATTTGTCAGTTTCTCGATTCTAGAGATAGGGTTAGAGCTAATAATCATTTTTTATCGAAGCTTAATATTTTCGTGTTTGAGTTTCGCACGAGACATCGTCGACGTGAGAATACGGTTGTTCTCGCAACTTTGTGTTAGACATAACCTTGGTTGTGATACGTCTCGTAGGTGTTGCAGAAATGGACACTGGTGTGAGAAATACGTTATGATGTTGACGAGTATTGTAGGTTGAGTGCAACAGATCGATAGGTTTAAGTTTGTGACGATTAGTGTATATTCATACCGGATACGTTATTCTCTCTAAAGAATGTGTTTATTTTCTTGTTTATACCTTTTACTTTTAGTTCATTTAAACCCAAGCTCAGAAACGTAAAAACTGTTGAATAACATTATTTCTCTCGCACTATTCTATGTGGACACGGTAAACTCTGGAGTAATACTTCCAAATCTTTTGCTTGTTGCTTTACTGCGTCAACAAAATATCATCGTTGTCGGGGAATAGTGTTTTGATATTGAATTGCATCGCAATAGTTTATACGGTTTTGAGTTTTGTATATATCGTATATATTGTATATATTTACTTGTATATTTTTACTTGTATATATTTACACATGAATATAGTGTATTTGGTGAATGATGGCTAAACAAGTTGAAATTGTACTAGTTCTTAAATTTAAATCTTCACTTTTCAACTTGCGTATCCAACATTCACCTGTTTTTTCTTTTAGTATGTTTATATTTGTGTTCTATACTTGTTCATACTTATTTTGTTTTTGTTTTTCATAATGTTTATTAAGTGTTTGGTTATGACACTTTCTTTAGGTTTGCACTTAAGACGAAAGCATTGGTGTGTCGAAAGGAGGTTACTTGTCAAACACAAAATTACTGTTATCGGGTACATATCTAGTACCACTATGCGTACCGTACTCACCATGTACGCACTGAAACCGTACTAATTTTTTTTGGGTTAAATGGTTTTCACCCCCTGCAATAGTAGCGAGATTTGATTTTCCCCCTATTAAAAAAAATTTTAGTCTTCGCCCCTTAGAAAAAAAGATTCTGTTTTCAGACACCCCTATTCCATGTTTGGCTGACTGGGCTTGGAGAATCTTGCTGACTGGGCGCCATAATCCATGTTTGGCTGACTGGGCGTGTGACGTGGCTGCCTTTGAAAAGCTTGGAAAAATTGCAAATTAATAAGTTGCAAAACTTGAGATTCAAACCCAGGTCACTAAGGATACATTGCTACAAGCTTACCACCAAACCATGCATGTTTAATTGTTTATAATTGCAAAGGAGTTCTATATATTAATACTTCATTCTTTTTCAATTATATAATTTTGGAAAAGAATGGAGTATTAATATATAGAACTGCTTTGCAATTATAAACAACAAAACATGCATGGTTTGGTGGTAAGCTTGCAGCAATGTATCTTTAGTGACCTGGGTTCGAATCTTAGGTTTTGCAACTTATTAATTTGCAATTTTTCCAAGCTTTATTAGGTTAATTATTCTAGTTATAAATAAAAAAGGTGAAAGAAAAATCAATCTAATGCAAAACTTCTTTCACACCCGAGTTCTTCATCTTCTGCTGAGAGAAATTGAAGTATGTGTGCATGTATTAACTCATTGAAAAGAAATAAACTCAATTCAAATAGGGTTTGAGGATTTAGTTTTTGTTCATACAAATCTTCGTCTTCTCTTGGAGAAAGAGTAAGGTTTATAATAAAGGAGCAACAAAAATGTGAGATATTGGTGGAGATGAATGAGATCTATTAGATGGAACTGATATTTTTGAAGTTACTAGTTTTGTTTCGATAAAACGTGAACTAGAAGCCGCTCTTTTTAATGATATTAGAGAGGAAAATATTAATATTCAGTCATAATTTTATGATTTATTGATATTTTTTAAGTGTAATTTATGTTGTTGCGTAGATAATAGGGGTGTTCGCGGTGCGGTTTGAGCGGTTTTGACGAAAAAAATCATCCGAACCGCAAGAGAAAAAATCGTGCGGTTTGGTTTGGTTCGGTTGACTTTTTAAAAAAGTCTGAACCAAACCAAACCAATCCAAACTAATGCGGTTTGGTTCGGTTCGGTTTTTTACAAATATTTTATTGAGTCATACATACACATATAGGTGACAACATTATTTTGTATTTAGACATTCATTCACTATTAAATAACAACAAAACTCATCATATTTTGACAACAATTTTTCATTTAATATGTAAAAATTAAATTAGACAAAATAAGAATATTAAACATAAAATAATAGCATAAAATATAAAAATTATTATAATGAAACAAAAAAATAGAAGAGACGAGAGATTAGTGAAGGTGAAAAGGAAAAAAAGAGTTGAGAGATTAGAGAAAAAGATGTGCAATAAAAACGAAACTGAAATACGGAATATTTACATAAAAATGAGAAGGTGGAAAAGAAAGAAAATAAGATAATAGAGATTATAGAAGAAGAGGGAAGATGTATGTGGCAAAGAAGGTGTGATAATCTTATTAGAGATTTGAGAAGATTGAGACTGAAATTATATGTGTAAGGATGAGAAAATTGTTCATAACCATAAGGTTAAGGTATAAAAGGTTTAAGTTTGGGTTGGATGTGAGTTAAGTAAAAGTTAGGTTGTAACATAATGCGGTTTGATTCGGTTTGATTCGGTTTACAAAAACAAACCGCGAACCGAACCGAAGCGTGCGGTTTTGTTAAAAGATGACACAAACTAATCCGAACCAAATGCTGTTTTTTACGGTTTCGGTTTGGTTTGGTTTAATTTGTGATTTTCTATTGAGTTGGTTTGATTTTGAACACCCCTAGTAGATATTTATTTTTTAAAATAAATTGTTTTTTAATTTTAATATTTATTCGTTATTTAAATAATTTAATTTTTTTTATTTTTATAATTATATTTTTAAAAATTATCCTAACGTACCGATACCTAGTATCATTTCTCTAAAACAAAATATAAATTAAACCTTAAAATGTATCCATTAAAAGAAACTGCAATGATTTTTTTGCATCTCTAATATTCTTTGTACTAGTGCTACTTTTGGAAGAAAAAATAAACGTGATAATACTGTAGGCATGTTTAATTCAACATGAAGATTCTTTTATTCTATTGAGTTTTCTCGTCATATCGCTGTTCTTCTTAGAACCTATCAACCACTTCTGATGGTTCAAGTTAAGAATAAGATTACTAAAATGACAATTCAATCTTTTATACTTTCAAATCATTACTTTTTGAAAGAATTGATCTTAAAATATGTTAAAACCAAATTCATTTTAAAACTCAAATATAATTTGTAGATATTTTTAAAACTACTCTACATACACAAATCTATTTATTAACCTTTTTCGAGTTAAACTGATTAAATATAAATTTATATTTTAAATTTAATTGATTTTTAAAACTTAAAAATAGTTAAAATTAATAGTTAGTTGTAATTATAGTCTTTGAAGACAAAAGATAAAAGAAGAGAGAGAAAGAAAATAAATTAATGAAAGATTAATAAAATCGACACACGTACATTACATATTAGATGTGGTAAACGAGTATATCCGTCTCATTTAAATTCGCCTCACAAATATTTGCAAAAAATTGAGACGGTGCAGAGTTGATATTGTGTAAGACACAAGTTTAAAACCTTAACTCACTTTGTAGAAACATAAGTGCGGAACAAACGGGTCCGCGAACACTACACGTTTTTAATTTAAAAATTATTAAAACTTGTATTAATGATCGTGTCTAGAAAAAATCGATTGGACGGATGTTGAAGCGGTAGAGGGCAAGCAACAAAAGATTTGGAAATATTATTCTGAGAATTTATCGTCTCAACAAAGATTAGTGCTATTCATGAATTGTCGTTCGACAATTTCTCACGTTAATGAGTTTAGGTTTGAATGGGTTAAAGTAAAAACGTATGAACAAGAAAATAAATGCATTCTTTGGAGAGGAGAAATTTATCAGACATGAATTTAAACTACTCATCACAAACTTAAACCTATCGATCAGTTGCACTCAACCTACAATACTCGTCAAACTCATCACGTATCTCTCACATCAGTGTTCATCTCTGAAGCACCAATGAGACGTATCACAATTCAGGTTATCTATAACGCAAAGTTGCGAGAACATCCGTACTCTCACGTCGGCAATCTCTCGCGCGAAACTCAAACACAGAAGCATTAAGCTCCGATTTCCATAGTGAATATTAGCTCTAAATCTATCTCTAGATTCTAGAAACTAATAGATACATCCTCAATCAAGATTTGTGAGGTATATGTCTATAACAACACAAACTCAAACATAAATGCAAAAAGATCAAGGAAGACAACAAGTATAATTTGTAAAGCAAGCTTTATACAACACCAAGTTCAACAAATATACATAGGCTCGGAGTAAGCTTACAAACAAAATCCAACAAATAGAGAAATACATAGAGAAGAATAAAGAAGAACCAAACATCTCACGGGTTGTCAGCTCCGATTGATGAGAATTTTGACTCTGAATCATCCATATGCAAGCTTCAATGTTGTTTTAGAGATTCTCTCATCAAAGAATGAAGATGATGGTGTTGGGACTAAAAAAATATCCAACCCATACCTAAAAAATGTGTTTTAGCCCTAAATATACAATTCTGCACAGCAGATCTCGCTTAGCGGTAGCAGAAGCTCGCTAAGCGAACTCTGCTGCAACTTGAAAAAATTAGGTTTTGTTTTCGCCATAACTTGAGAACCGTAACTCCGATTTGCGTCTTGTTTGAAACGTTGGAAAGCTTATTCAACGCTCTATCTAACAATGATGAAATGGAAACCAAATTAATGAATTTTATCATCCTTATTTGAGCCTCATTCTTTGATAAATTGCTAAACATTGCAATCTTGAAGCTTAGCCTTTGGGCTTTATTACTCAATGCTCCAACCATGCATGAATACCTACAAAATGAATAGAAAACTATTGGTCAGTACATAAATGAATCAAAACATGAATATAAACAAACTAAACATATTTATACACTTAGTTGGGAATTATTCAATGGTAATACAACAAAAACACGATAAGTGCCATAAAATTATATATACAAAAACACTACAAATGGACAATTATCAAACTCTCCCCAACTTAAACTTGTTTGTCCCTAAACTAGAATCAACTAACTCAAAGAAACAAACGCAAAAATCCAAAAAATCACGAATCAACAAGTTTTGAAAAACGAAAACAAACGTATGGCTCAAATACAAATGCTAAATACAAAGAATCATGTCAAACATCCCAAAACAACACTAGTTCAGAAATGAATCACACCTAGCACACAATCATCGATAGATGAAAGACACAAAAGGGGGGGTATTTTCACTCATTCAACAATCTTGCAAACAAAAGACTAAATTATGCAGTCATCTAAAAATCGTATTGAATATACAAAAGCAAGAATCACAAGGATTTTTCAAGGTTGTAGTGTGGTCGAGTGAACAAACAAGGGATAATTCCTAAGGCTAATCGAAACAAAAACTTGTCTAAACCTAAGGGAGTGATCAATTCACCAAAGATTCAATCACAAAATTCCAATTAAACTTCTTCGTCAATCCAAACTTCACACCAAAGCACCATACTTATTTGCACAATTCTTTGAACTCTTTTTTGTTTTTGTTTTTTAAAGTTTTTTCCCTTTTTTTCTTTCTTTTTCTTTTATTTTTCTTTCTATTTTTTTTCTTTTTCTTTTCTCTTTAAACCTCATAGCAATCAACCAGAAGTGCACCATCGTTTTTCTCCCCAAATTGAATTTAACCGTATCATTATGTGAATACTCCCTACTTTCTAAGGCAAAGTAAAAATTCATACAACAACACAAATTTGAGGGTTCAAGAAAAACAACAATTAAAATCCATACAAAAAGTGAAATCAATACTCATAGACAAACATTAAATTCAAATAATATGGACAGTGACAAAAGACTCAAAAGGGGGTATGAATCACACACTCACAAGATGAAATGATTATTTGGCTAGGTAGTTGTGCTCAAAATGAAACAAAAATGCCTTGATCCTTTTCATGCTTTCATATAGTCAACACAAACAAAAGATTAAGCATAATAAAATCCAGTTAGAATAAGAATTGTGGTCTCCAACATATGTGAATAATGGAAAGCTACCTCACAAAAAAGGTGGGAACTAAAGTGATCACAAGCGAACAAGTATACGAAAGAATAAATGACATAAAAATTGTAAAAAGCCTAAGTATCATGAATATGCTATAGTCTAGAAAGCGATAAACACATACCTTGGACGTGTATAAACCTTTAACAAAATCATTACCATACACTCGCAAGTCGAAACGATCAAACTTGGAAAATCACCTCAAATTCCTTAAGCTACTCAAAACAAGCTCAAAGGCAAACACACAAACTATTAATATTAACAAACTAAAAGACCAGATGAAATTGTCTAAACAAATTTAAAAATGAAGATATAAAATTTAAGAACTGGTCCAACCTAAATTTGTTTAGACAATTGCATCACACTACCTAAACTAATCAAAAACTAAAAAGAATATACATGCTTGTTTTACGTTGTAAGCTCGACGCCTGTTATTTAAGAACGTTCCTTCAAGCTATTTCCACCCGGCTATTCCTAACCACACACAAGCAAATGTGAAAGGAAACAAACAATAATAAACCAAATTCACAAGTATATAAAAAACATGTACAAGTATAGTAAACATACACAAGTATCAATATAAACAAGTGAGAATATACAATATATGTGATATATACAAAGCTCAAAAATAAAGAAACTATCGCAATACAATCCAATAGAAACACCAATCCCCGACAACGGAGCCATTTTGTTGAAGCGCTAAAGCGGCAGCAAAAAGTAAGTATTTATTTAGTTTTATCATATCGTCTCCATATGGATTAGTGCTATTGAATTGTCGTTCGACAATTTCTCGCGTTAATGAGCTTGGGTTTGAATGGGTTAAGTAAAAATGTATAAACAAGAAAATAAATGCATTCTTTGGAGAGGAAAAAATTATCAGGCATGAACTTAAATTACTCGTCACAAACTTAAACATATCCATCAGTTGCACTCAACCTACAATACTCGTCAAACTCATCACGTATCTCTCACTAGGGGTGGCAAAACGGTTTAGTCAGGCCGGTCGGCACACCCGCCAAAAATTGGCGGGTTGGGTTGGGATTTTAGGCTTGCCGCCCAACAAAGGATGCTCCGCCCCCCGCCAAAGTCCCCCGTCCGCCAAAACCCGGCTCGCCTATTCATTCTTCCTGTCTCGCCTTAAGTCAGCCCTTTTTTAGTTAATTCTATTAATTTCAATTCTTGATAGTTTTATTTTATATATTTATTTATAAATATATGTAATTTTTTTAAGTATAATTTGTTAAAAAGATGCTTTTAAAAAATTGTTTTAAAAAATAAGTGAAAAATTAAATTTTTGGCAAAAAAAAACCTATTAATTTATTAAAAAAAATGAAAAACATATAAATAAAAAAGAGGTGGGCAAGCCCGCCGCCCGCCAATCCACTATCTTGACGGGACGAGCATGATTTTTATGCCCATTTCACTTGGCGGGCTTGCCTGCCCCGCACTTTTTTGGCGGACTTAAGACGGGGCGGACACGGGACGGGGCGGGCGGCCCGTTTTACCACCCCCATCTCTCACATCAGTGTTCTCTGAAGCACCAGCGAGACGTATCACAACTCAGTTTATCTCTAACATAGAGTTACGAGAACACCCGTATTCTCGTGTCGGCAATCTTTCGTGCAAAACTCAAACACAAAAGCATTAAGCTCTGATACCCACTCTGAATGTTAGCTCTAATTCTATCTCTAGAATCTAGAAAGTAATATATATCCATCCTCAATTAAGATTTGTGAGGTATATGTCTATAACAACACAAGTTCAAACATAAATGCAAAAAGATCAAGGAAGACAACAAGTTTGATTTGTAAAGCAAGCTTTATACAACACCATGATCAACAAATATACATAGGTTCAGAGTTAGCTTACAAAAAAAAACCCAACAAATAGAGAAATACATAGAGAAGAATAAAGAAGAACCAAACATCTCACGGGTTGTCAGCTCCGATTAGGGGTGGTAAAACGGTTCGTCTGCCCCGCCCCGCGCCCGTCCCATCTAATGCCAGCCATAAAAAGAGCAGGGCGGGCAAGCTTGCCAAGTCGAGATGGGACTAAAAATCAAGCTCTCCCTGCCAAGGTGGCGGGTTGACGAGTGGAGGGCTTGTCTGCCTATGTTTTTATTAATTTATTTTTATTTTTTTTAATAGATTAATAAAAAAAAATTATCTTTCAATTAAATTTTTCACTTATTTTTTAAAATGTTTTTTTATAAATAATCTCTTTAACAAATTTTACTTAAAAAAATATTGCATATATTTACAAATAAATGTATAAATTAAACCATCAAGAATTGAACTTATTAAAATTAACTAAAAAAGACGAACTTAAGGCGGGATAAACTGAACGAATAGGCTTTGGCGGTCGGCGGATTTTGGCAGGGCGAGCAATATTGGCGAGCGGCGGGTTTTGGCGAGGCGAGCTTCAGTGGGCGGCAGGCCCAAAATCCCAACCCAACCTGCCATATTATAGCGGGTGCGCGGGTCAGCCCGACGGGTCACGACCCGTTTTGATACCCCTAGCTCCTATTGATGAGAAATCTGACTCCGGATCATCCATATGCAAGCTCCAATGTTGTTTTAGAGCTTATCTCATCAAAGAATGAAGGTGATGGTGTTGGGACTTAAAAATACCCAACCCATACCTAAAAAATGTGTTTTTGTCCTAAATATACAATACTGCCCAGCAGATCTCGCTTAGCGGCAGCAGAAGCTCGCTAAGTGAACTCTGCTGCAACTTGAAGAAAATCATATTTTGTTTTCGCCATAACTTGAGAACCGTAACTCCAATTTGCGCCCTGTTCGAAGCGTTGGAAAGCTTATTTAATGTTCCATCTAACAATGACCACGACAAACAAATTGATGATTTTTATCATCCTTATTTGAGCCTTATTCTTTGATAAATTACTAAACATTGCAATCTTGAAACTTTGCCTTTGGCCTTTATTACTCAATGCTCCGACCATGCATGAATACCTATAAAATGAATAGAAAACTATTAGTCAGTACATAAATGAATCAAAACACTAGTATAAACAAATTAAGTGTATTTATACAATAAGGAGAATTATTCAACTAAAACACGATAAGTGCCATAAAACTATATAGGGTTAAATATGTTTTTGGTCCCTATAAATATCTCAATTTTGGCTTTTAGTCATTATAAAAAATATATTGACTTTTGGTCCCTATAAAATTACTTTTGCACTCACTTTTGGTCCCTCTACAGGGACTAAAACTACTTGGAATCAAAGAGAATCTAGGCCTGGTTAAGAGATCATTTAGGCTACAACTCATTCTAGTCCTAGCTTCTTGAGGAACATGCAATTCACCTTCAACCCTTCTTGAATATCCAACACTTCAAACTATCGCCCGTCCCTCTGACTTATACATCCACCTTGGTGAACCAGTTTATGTACTCTCACAAGGTTTCTCTCTTATTTTGTTGAATCCCACTAAGTACGACTATTGTACTGGATTTTCATTTTCGAGCAGTGAACTGTGCAGTGAAAGAGTCACAAATATCCATCCATGCATTTATGCAGCCGTCAATTGAGTATTGAACCACACCATGACATATTCCTTGAGAATCAACACAAATAGTTTAAACTTTACAGATCCACGAGTATGGTAGTATTCAAGCCTACTGCCTACGTGCTCATCATGTTCATTTAGATCTCTTGTGCCATTATAGCTATTCAACTTTGGAGGTTTCTCAAGAGATTTTGGGATCTTACTATCGAGGATACACCTATAGAATGTGTTCTTCCTATTGTTAGGGACTTGTAATTCGATATTACAAACGTTCCTTATTCGAGAGTGGTGTGATGTCGACTAGTGGGAACAATGACCCCTAGGTGGAATGTTAATGCCTCTATTTCCTCCAGAATCATGTGGAAGAGTTTGGTGTTCTCGATGCCTGATGCAACTCTCTAGTTTCTATGCAAAGTTGCTTCACGTACAGAATGGTCAATAGGATGAGGGTATTGTAGATTCTCTTTGATTCCAAGTAGCTTTTTAGCCAAGAAGTGTGAGTTCTACTGCTGCACTAGGTTTAAACATGATTGAGTTGATTGTTTTTCCCTTGCATGCCTAAGTTGGCTTGTACTTATTGGAGGTTCTCAAGCATCCCTTGTCTGGGGATTTGTGGTTGTGTTTAAGGTTATTTCAAAGTTTGGCCTTGAAGTAGTTGTTGAGAAGACTAAAATGTTGGTAGAATGTCAAACATGCCCTAACTGATCATTGGATGAACTTGATTCTGAGGAGTAGGGGCAAAAGGTGAAGTTACTATGATTGAACCATCCTTAATAGTGGAAGAAGTGAAACCTCCATCACGAGATCAAGAGCATTGACTTTAACATCGATGACGACAATTTTGTGTTAGGCGGCTAATATAGTAGATTTAGATGTTTCCATTGTTTCAAGAGATCGATCGATAGTTCGAACATGAAAAAGATAAATTGTCACAACATGAAAGAGATCAGAAGTTTGCTGAACTACAGTAAGAGACGATGGTTTCTCGTGGAGATTCGAGGAAATTAGAAGTCGATTCCCACAAATAGAGCCATTATTTAATGGTGGAACTAAGAATAGTAAATAAGAGAGAGAAATAGAGTTTCCCAATATGGTGGTTGTAATACGGTGGGAGAACTGACTTTTTGAAATGTGCGGTTAAGCAAGAGTCGCCACCGACTTTTATTTTATCCAATTAGGAAAGGCAAAAAGAACAGGAAAGTCCTTTGAAAAGACTTTGAGTTCGGGGGGTAGGTTATACAAAGGGAAGATGTAAGCACCCTTTGTATCCATGGGCTCTTAATTGCTTAGCTGACTTGTTTGTTTGAATTATTTGAAAAGAAGTGTAGTGTGTGTTTAGAAAAGATTTTGAATAAGGACTTTAGCTTGTAAATAAGCGTAGCCTTTTTGAATTGATTTGAAAAAGAGGTGTGAAAAGTAATTTGAAAGTTTGAATGTGTGAGCAAGCATTTAAGAACACCTACCCTAAGATTGTCTTTCTTGTTCTTTAAGTCTTTCGGGCGAAAGGGTCTATCCATACCATGAGAGGGCAGAAAGTCTTTCAATTGGATGTTTAAGGGTCAACGGAGTTATCGTTCACCACAAGATTGTCCCTACCATAAAGGGGCATGTAGTCTCGGGGAAAGATATAATAGTCATTTTAGGCAACATGTAAAGACTCCTTAGCATTCGAAGGGACGATCATCATTTATCGAGGCAACATCGACGGACGAGATCATATTTATTGTAGGCAACTCGAAGGGACTATGATCTTTATATTGAGAGACTATGATGATTTTATCGAAGGCAACAGGCTAAGGAGTCCCTACGCTCGAAGGGACTTGACTATTCTGATCGAAAGGCAACAGTAAGAGGAGTTACCCTAGAGGTGGGTGTGTGTAGCAATCACGTGATTCAGTTTCAATTACATTATCTTGTAAATTAGTGATCTAGATTCAGTTAATAGTATTGCCACTCCCTATTGTTACTAACCACGCAATTAATATCATGCAGAAAAATAAAGTGCGGAAATTAAAAGTTCCTACGCTATTACAAGGCTTCGGGGAGGGGGATTACAATAAAAACCTATCGGGGATGCGGAAAGTAAGAGTGGGGAAATTAAAAGTCTAATTAACTATTACATTCAAAAGGGAAATTACGACCTATACACCTTCTAGAATTTAAATAAACAACTAAATAAATAATGAAATAAAAGCAAAACAATCATGCAACATTCATTGGAGTTTGAGATGAGAAGAGAATCCCGATAGAAATTACGAGAAATCGAGTTTTTGGATAGGTGAAGATCTAAATCGCCTTAATCATAAAAATAATTCTAAATTAATCCTAATTCTAAATTAATTTAATTAATTTTATTAATCCTATTTATCTAATTAACTTAGCTAAATTAACCCTAAAAACCTAAAAAATCTAAACAAATTAATTAAAGAAAGAAGGGAAAAAATTGGTTATTTTTATGATTAAAATGATTATTAAATTATTTACTATCCTAATTAAAAAATGAAATAATAAAAATAAAAAAAATCTAATCCTAATTATCTATGTTGATTAGTGATTAGTTAATTAAAAAATTAATGTTAAGTTGGTGGTAAAAAGATTTATAGTTAAAATAAATAGAAAAAAAAAAAAAAGAAATTAAAATAGGAAAGTAAGACAAAGAACCAGCGCTGGGATCTGGTGCGACGCTCTTTTGATGGTGCATGGTGGAATGGCGCTCCTGGGTGTTTGATCATGCACTGATGGACATTTAACGGTGATGAGCGATGGTGCGTCGTGGACGCGTGTGAAGGCACAACACTGAATCTGCAAAGTTTGCAAGTGTTAAAAATTATTGTCTTTAGCCAGGTACGAACCTGGGTCTTTTTGTTTGCCAATTTGATGTCCTGCCAATTGTGCTGTGCTCGTTAGTCAATATACATATGGCAAAAATAAACTAAATATTAAACATGCAGATAAATAGGAAAAGTGAAAGAACTCAGAGCTAGGCCCTATGTCTGCGCGCGTATCCAATGAGAATGGAGAGAGAAACTTTGACTAGCCAATTGAATTGGAGAGAGGGTGTGGAATTTTGACCCATGAATCAATAGCGGCCACGCGTAGTCCACCTTACTCATCATCTTCTTCACGTTCACGGCCCCACTTTCCTGCGGATTTATCCATACATTCACCTACGGATTCAGCTGCGAAAAATCCTTCAAATTCTGCAAAAACTGAATCTCAAAGAAAACGCATGAATCAAGACAACCTGAGAGCCCAGATCTACTAATTAACAAGTTAGGAATTTAATTGTGCCATTGTTTTGGACAAATACAGCCTCGAGCGTAGAAAACGAAAGCTTCACATCTCAAAGCCCTAACAATGGCGTTTCTCCATTCCTGCGTTAAACCTCAAAAGCAACATGTCAAACTGACTCTAAAGAATGTTATGAATATGTATGAGTGCGTAGAATCAATTAAAATAGCGTGAGTCAACAGATTGAGTTTTAAAGAAAGTGAATGCAAACCATGAGTTAGAGGAGAGGATTCACGATGCTGCAAGCTCCCAAAGTGATATGAACTGGCTTCTGGGATCCTAAGGAGCGTGAATGGATGTTTTAATGTGATTGAATTGGTCTGGAACTTGGGATATAAAATTGTGCCTTCTCTTTGAAATTTTTCTTTGAAAACCTTGTCCTCTTGCTCCCTTTTTTCGTGCCCCCTCTAGCTGCCATGTTTTAGAATATATATGAGAAGAGATTAGGGTTTATTCATGGGCTTGGATCCTTTGATTCTTGGAGAGAAAGAAATTTGATTGAAACAAATATTTGACTTTTTTATTTTTGCATGAAATCCTTCTAAATTGGTCTCATGCTATTTTCCACACCTTTTACGTGTAATATTGGCCATTCAATCCTACCAAATTAATCTCATAATATTTGACAATTAAATCTTGATTTTACTTGATTTAATTTTGAATTTAAATGAATAAATTCAAGAATAAAAGAATAAAATCATGAATTATTGCATGAGATTGTCTTATGGGTCCCAACATGATTTTTGATTTGGTCAAAGAAATTGGAAAATTATTTTCAACATCATTTATCATTTAATTATGATTATATTTGATTTTAATTGAATTTAAGTGATTTAATTCAAATAAAAATATAATAAAATCAATAAATAAAGGATAATTTGTTAGTGGGCCTCTTTTGAGCTTAGAATCACGTGGATGGATTAAAATTATAGGCCCATTTAGTTAAAAACTTAAAATTCTCCATTTTTCCTTTTGTGCATTTTCTCAAAATCGCCCAACTTGTACAAGCCATAACTCATTCAATATTGATTATATGGAGATGATCTAGGACTTTTTGGAAAGCCCAAGATGTCCTCTATAAGCAACTTTGGAACCTTTTTTCCATTTGGAGATTTTATCTTGAGGATATGGCTCTTGGAAGAAAACAGCTTTTTGCGAGCTTCTAGAAGGACCTGTAATGTTTTGGCTCATATCTCTTATGCGGAAGCATTTCTTGACCTTGGGCCCAACATCAAAGTTGTAGAGAGTCAAATTTCCTTGAGAATGAACTTTGGTTGGGGAATTTCTTATAAAGTATGAAAGAGATATGGCCAGTCAAAGTTAGGTTGACTTTCTCCTATAAACCCTAATTTAGTAACTTGGACATTTGTGGACTTCTGATCTTTCCTTGATGAATCATGATCAACCCTTGATCAAATGATGAATGTGACTTCAAAATAATGATGTTGACAAAAAATTAGGAGCTTTAACTGTGGTTTGACCATAGTTTGACTTTTAGGTCAACCAGTCGATTATTGATCATTTGGGCTATTGACTGAGCAACCTTTGAATCAGGGCTTGAAATTTGGCATGAGTATGCTTTGAATCATATGATAAGCCATGGAGTTCACTTGAGGCATCAGAAGTTGATTTTCCTTGATTAAATCAGAAACCCTAATTTTGGATCTTGTTGCTTAGGAAGGAGTAAGTGTGCTCAGTTCATATATTGTCTTGAGCAATTGAGAGTCAGGTGAGTCAAAATATCTTGGAATATGATGGGCAAATTTTGGGGTATGACAATGGTGAATGATTCTGATGCAATGGAGCGAGATAAGCTTGAAAGATTAACACTTTAACGTCCAAGTTGGTGAGTTATTCGAGAAGTAACCTAAGAGTGGGAATTTAGTCAATACCTAAATATAACACACGTAGAGCTCATATAAGTTGAGAAGTTAGAACCGCTATTGTTTAAACCAGCAGGTTGTGCAAATCCTCATTAAGTTAAAATCTCTAGTGGAAATTAAATTGGATGCCGAGATTACGTGTTTCACGCTTAGGTGAAGTCGCAAATGTTCCTTACCTATCACTTGCATATTCCGTTCAGGACTTCACAGTTGGAACTTAAAACACGGGTTCCATGGGCAGCCCAAAACAATATTCAAATTTACTAAAGCTTACGTGACACAATTTACATTACAATAAAAAAAACTCCAAGGAAATAAAACTTACAATGAATAATAGATAAAAGAGTTAATCACTTATCCCAAAAATAAATATTTCTCTTTGTCGAATGTTCCGTACTTGAGCTGTCAAAATGGGCTACCCGGTCCTAAACAGGCAAAAACTTTTGTTCTTTTTATTCTTTTTAAAAGCACACACACACCAAATTTTTTGAACCGAACTACGGTGACTCTGATTCCTGAAAGGGATACATAGGCATTAGGTCGTGGGGCCTGAACGAACACAATCTTGTATATATTTCTTTCTTTTTCCCCGTGTTTCTTTTCTCTTCCTTGTCCGTGCATTTCCCTTTAGCTTTTAACTTTAGACTTTAGATAACACCCATATATTAGATTAACAAGAGCGGATCCCGTCGAGTACGACGGACGTGAGGAGTGCTAATCCCTTCTCCTCGCGTAACCGACATCGTTACCCTTTCTCTTGGTCGTAAGACCTTTGTTTATTTTCCCCTATAGGTTTTACTCGATGTTTTCCTTTCCTATTTCATGGGATAAATAAACAATCGATGGCGACTTCATTGATCTGATGATTTCGTGCAGTTGTTTCACGATTACCGTTGAAAATATCCATTTTGATAATGCTTTGATTGATCTTGGATCAAACATTAATCTTCTCCCATTATCAACCACAACAAAGATGGAAAATCTTGTTTTGAAACTACAACAATAAAGTTGCAACTTGCTGACAAATCAATCATAAAACCAATTGGAACAGTGAAGGATGTTATGGTTAAACTAGAAGGTTTTCTATTCCCAACTAATTTTGTGGTGATGAAAATTGATGAAGATAAAGACATACCTCTGATCTTAGGTCGTCCTTTCAAGAAAGCAACCCGAATGATGATTGACATGGATGAAGGAAGGATGAAAGTAAATATAAAGATAAAGATATAAAGATGATTGACATGGAGAAGATCATTTGTCCGAATAGGAAGGAGATTATACGCTTGCTGAATTGTAATAAAAATGATGGTTTCTCGTGGAAATTTGTGGGAATTAGAGGTCGATTCCCATAAACAATGCCATTGTTATGCAGTGGAAATAGGAATAGTAAATGAGAGAGAAATATAGTTTCCGGGTATGGGGGTGAATGCTTCTTATGCGATAAAGCGAGGTGGATCAAGAAGATTAGCACTCTAACATCCAAGTTGGTAAAGTAATCGAGAAGTAGCTTAAGAGTGAGAATTGGGTCAACACTTGAAACTAGCGCATGCGAAACTTATATAAGATGAGTGGTTAAAATCGTTTTCGTTTAAACCAACACATTATGCAGATCCTTCGAGATTGTGAAGAAGACTGATAGTCAAGGTTGCATGTTCCACATTTGGGTAACATCTCACTTGTTCATTGTTTATTGCTTGCGTATTCCGTTCAGGGTTTCACAATTGAACCTTTGAACATTGGCTCCGCGAGCGACCAAGAATAATATTCAAATTTAGTGAAACTAACGTGACACCATTTACATTATACTCGAAAAATACCCTAAAAAAGAAGACTTGCAATGAATAATAGATAAAAGAATAAACCACGTGTCGAATAATATCCCAATTAGTTTAATCAATTTTATCATTCCAAAAATAAATATTTCTGTTTGTCAAATGCTCCATACAACAGACATTTAACCAAAATAATTAATTATTTTTATTTTCATCCAATTCGATTTATTTTCCTACAATTCATTCTATTTGAATGAGTCATCCATGTTTGTTAAGGTTTTTAATTTGTTTTTATAAAATCAATTTTGTATGAACGGATGATTCGGTATTCTGAATTTTCTAAAACCCATAATAAAAAAATTATATATAATATATATAGGATACATGTGTTTTACATTCTACATATAGTGAACCAGCAAAAACCCTAATCTCGAAAAACCCTCATTTCTCTTCACTCTCCCTCAGATTCATCATGGCGAGAGCGATTGCTTCTTCCTTCTCACGCCTCTCCACACATTTCACAATGCGCATTTTCTCCACCACCACTTCCGCCGCCGCCGCACTGTCAAAACCTTCACCCTTCACTTCCCGTCGTTTCATCCTCCCCGTGTCACAAGCCATACTCCAGTCGCTTATTCCAACAGCCTGTTCCGGAATGAGCCGCGCCGGTTTCTCGACCTATTCGCCGCTTAACTCGGGTTCAACCTCCTCCTCCTCCTTCAGCGACCGACCTCCTACTGAGATGGCTCCACTCTTTCCCGGTTGCGATTACAACCACTGGCTCATCGTTATGGATAAGCCCGGCGGTGAAGGTGCTACCAAGCAACAGATGATTGACGCTTACGTCCAAACCCTCGCCAAAATTCTCGGAAGGTACAACAATTTCTTATGATTATTTTTGTAGGTTTTGATCATTGTATGTTAGATCTTCTGGTCTGTGATACAAAAAATTTGGTTTTAGCTTGATTGGTGGTACTGTTTCTAACTGATTCTGGCTTTTGAAATTTGTTTTTTTTTTGTAATTTGGTTTCCAGTGAGGAGGAAGCTAAGAAGAAGATTTATAATGTGTCTTGTGAGAGGTATTTTGGATTTGGCTGTGAGATTGATGAGGAGACTTCTAATAAGCTGGAAGGTATTTCACTATTAGTTCTGTGAATAAGCATTTTGATATGATTTTTAATTGATTTACCATGTAATGGGTATTGTATTGTTGTTTCTATTTCGTGTAGGGTTGCCCGGAGTTCTGTTTGTCCTCCCTGATTCTTATGTTGATCCAGAGTACAAGGACTATGGCGGTAAGGATTTAGGGCTTTCTTAATTTTATACGAGCCTGTTTTACCTTAGTTTGCAAGGGTTCACTTCTTTCCGATCTCTTTTTATGACTTGAGTCGATCTTGGCTAAGTTATCAATCTCATTTCAATTGGTAATGGCTAGCTTCGAATGCTAATGGACTCATAAAAATCCCCTCTTTACCTGTTCTGTTACTTCACAGATTTGTTGAGATTCAGAATCATATGAAGTGATACATTAAATCACTTGATGTTACCTCTTTCCCCATGTCTATAATGCTATTTTTTTTCTTATTCATTTTAATTAGTTGGTTGATTTATGTTTACCTTTTTATTTGTAAACTATGTAGATTGAAGACACTTGTTTTTAGCATTTATATTGAAATGTCTTGTGGAACGGAAATGATTGTCATATTGTTCTTGTTCTAGTTACACAGTTTGCAATCAATAATCAATAACATAGAATGCGTTTCTTAGTAGTCCATCTTGGCAATGCTGGTAACTCTCTGAGTAATGTCTAGCGTTGAATGCTAATGGACTGACAAAGAATTCCTCTCCTCATGTTCTGTTCTTTCACATGTGTATGGAGTTGCAGAGTCATTGGAGTTGATGATACATTCATTACATTACCATATAATGATATAATTTACTTTTTAACTTAATTAATTGGTTAATTATTGTTTACTTTTGTAGTTGTTGTGAATCATGTAGATACAAGACTCTTGTTTTTATCATTAACATTGAAATGTCTCCTGTAAAGGAATTGGTTTCATATTGCTCTTGCTCTAGTTACACACTTGGCGAGCACTAATCTCTTACACACTTGGCAAGATCAAGTCATAACATAAAACATGTTTCTTAGCCTAGAATGTGTTTCGTAGCTGTCCATCTTGGCAATGCTAATAACTCCCCGAGTAATGTCTAGCTTTGACTGCTAATGGATTGAGAGAGAAGTCCCCTTCATCTGTTCTATTCCTTCACATGTTTATGGAGTTGCAGAATCATTGGAGTTGATACATAAGTTACTTAGCATAGAATGTTTTAATTAGAAGTCCATCTTGGCAATGCTAATAACTCCCTGAGTTATGTCTAGCATTGAATGCTAATGGACTGACAGAGAAGTCCCCTCCATTTGTTCTGTTCCTTCACATGTTCATGGAGTTGCAGAATCATTGGAGTTGATACTTAAATTACTTTGCATAGAATTTGTTAAATAGAAGTCCATCTTGGCAATGCTAATAACTCCCTGAGTTATGTCTAGCGTTGAATGCTAATGGACTGACAGAGAAGTCCCCTCCATTTGTTCTGTTCCTTCACATGTTCATGGAGTTGCAGAATCATTGGAGTTGATACATAAATTACTTGGCATCAAATTTGTTAAATAGATGTCCATCTTGGCAATGCTAATAACTCCCTAAGTTATGTCTAGCGTTGAATGCTAATGGACTGACAGAGAAGTCTCCTCCATCTGTTCTGTTCCTTCACAAGTATATGGAGTTGCAGAATCATTGGAGTTGATACATAAATTACTTGGCATCAAATTTGTTAAATAGATGTCCATCTGGGCAATGCTAATAACTCCCTGAGTTATGTCTAGCGTTGAATGCTAATGGACTGACAGAGAAGTCTCCTCCATCTGTTCTGCTCCTTCACATGTTTATGGAGTTGCAAAATCGTTGGAGTTGATACATAAATTACTTAGCATAGAATTTGATAAATAGAAGTCCATCTTGGCAATGCTAATAACTCCCTGAGTTGTGTCTAGTGTTGAATGCTAATGGACTGACAGGGAAGTCCCCTCCATCTGTTCTGCTCCTTCACATGTTTATGGAGTTGCAAAATCGTTGGAGTTGATACATAAATTACTTAGCATAGAATTTGTTAAATAGAAGTCCATCTTGGCAATGCTAATGGACTGCAGACGAGTCCCCTCCATCTGTTCTGTTTATGGAGTTGCAGAGTCATTAGAGTTGACACATAATTACTCAGGCATAGAATGTATTTCATTGTAGTCCATCTAGGCCAAGCTAATGATTCTCCTGAGTAATGTCTAGCTTAGAATGTTAATAAAATGACTGAGAATTCCCCTCCTCCTGTTCTTTTACTCTTGATGATGCGTACAACTTGCATTGTTTAGAAATGTCTGGTGCAAAGCCTTTTTTTTTTTTTTGTGTGCTTGTCCACTCAGCAGATTTGAGTTTGCATAGTATGTCTTGATACACTCTCAGTACATCTTGGCAAAGCTTACGTGTTAGCCTTAGATGTTTAATAGACCGACCTGAATATCCTCCATTTTTCAATTATTTTTTAAACACATTCAATCTTCAACACATTTCTGTTGGTTCATTGTTTTATCATTTTAGTCTCTTCTCTTCATTATCTTTCATTTCCTTGTTTACATTAGGGAGTTTATTGTTCTTTTTCTATTTTAAGTATAGTTTAAGTAAATGGTTATTCATGCTTTTGACTCCCCTACCTGCATGATCTAGCAGATCAATAAGAGGGTGGTAAGGTTTACTTCTAGTTATACAATACATAGGTCTTCCCTGCTTGGTTTCTTGCTCTAACTATATTTTCTTTTGTGTAATTTTCTTCTTTATAGTCTTGTTCTTGTTTACCTCGGCTATTTATTTTGTTTCAATATGTCTACCCAGGCTAATAATTATTTTTAAATTTTGATGGTGCAGCTGAATTATATGTGAATGGAGAGATTGTCCAGAGACCACCTGAAAGACAGAGAAGGGTGGAGCCACAGCCACAAAGGCACCATGACAGACCAAGATATAATGATAAAACAAAGTATGTCCGTCGCAGGGAAAATCAGAGGTAAATCGCCAGATTTATTAAGGAGAGGGACCTGATGTACATAATGTGGAAGTAGGTGCATTATATGCACCTTCCCAAAGTCATGGCTACTGAATTCTTGTGGTGTTAACTGAATGTGTGTAACTGGATTTGTATCAGGTGGATTCCTCTTTGTTATCGTTTATTCCTAATAGAATCTACATCATGGACTTAAACAATTAAATCTTTTTAGGACAAAAAAATGAATCTTAAGCATGCATATTAAATGTTAAAAGCTGTCATACTGTTGTCACATACAATGAACAATTGGATCTCCCTGCATTGAAATATCAGCTGTTACACAAGTGATTATGCATTTATCAGCTGTTATCCTGCCGTTACTGAGAATATCAAATTTGTGTCACAGTTTTTGCTATATGTCTTTTAGTAGAGGGATAAGTAGGAAGTTGCTGGTAAAATTTTGTTTCATGTTAATCGGTCGGTTGCTATGTAGGAAAATGATAATCTAGGTATCACATGAAAGTTTCTTTTCTCTACCTGCCATTGTCCTTTTCACCTCATAATTCCTGAATAATAGTTTTAAAAATATTTCATTGTCATGTCTAAATTTAGTATTTGTAACATTGCTGGGAAAAGGTTCAGTTTAGTTGTGTCGACTTATTTAACACATTTTCTTCACAGCAAACTGTTATTTTGGTTTTTAAAATTTTAAGCGTGTCAAACAATTTGAATCCCCCTAGGCAAGTGTAAGCATAAAAATTCTAGTTTTTAACTGAAGTAACTTGCGCTTAGGGTATTTTTTGTAATGTGATCAATTTTGGAAATTGACAATGTTATATGTAATGCATACAACAAATCTACTTGATTTTTATAAACATTTTGTAATATGTTAAATTTTAGAGAATAATTTAACATTTTGTAAACTTGGGAGTTTTAAATTATAGAATAATACTTACACTTAACAAAACCATTTGATTTTAGTGACACTTTGATTAACATTTTAGATGCTTACTACCAATGAATTTCGTGATCATGGATATTATTGTATATTGCATTCGGCTCCCACAATTTGTGATCCATTTGGAGTAAAATGATGTTCCAAAATGAATGATCAATTTCTATTTTTAATACATTTTTTTGAATTCTACCCTCTAATTTATAAAAGTTTCACCATTTCCAATATATAATAAAGGTATTATAGTAAAAATAATATTCTCTCTCTTACTTTTTTTATTTTTTTTTTTAGGGAAATGCTAACGAGTGCCCCTGGGGCACTCTTTAAGTAATTAAAGTGGTAAGTTTTTCTTAAAATGCGTGTATTTAATGCATTGAAAATGTATTGAAATTTGAAATATTGACTTTTGTAAAGAATATTTTCTTTATTTAGTATCCTTAAAGAGTGTCCCGGGGGCACTCGTTAGCATGACCCTTTTTTTTTAATATGTGTGAAATGGTGTGTTATTATGAGACGGAGGGAGTATCTTTTTATCTTAGCCGATGTGGTTATGATACACAAAGACTTTGGAGGACCTCAATAATTATGTGCCTCTGTATACAACTTGTATACGAGATTCCATTCATCGTGATTTGTCATGACTTCCATTTGCGCAAAGAAATTTCAGTTTTTGTTGACTAAATTGCTAAAACAAAGTTGGAACCCACCCCTTTCATCAATAGCCAATTATCATTATTGATACTGGTACATAAAAGTTATAACAAACATACCCTACACACCACTTTATCACCATTCCTTTTATTATGTAGCTAGTCCTATAAAAGTTGCTGCTTTAACCCCTATAAAGTACCTAGTTTTCGCCTATCATTATCCTTAACATTATCAACAAAATTCTGTCGGTTTGTGTAAACAGTGATGACAATTTTCTGAACCTTCAATGGAACAAACTGTCAAAAATAAGGTAAATTTTGTAAGAATATGAAGCATTTACCTTAGTTCTTTCACCTTTTACTATTTCATTTTTATAAACCAACTTTACAAGCACACCAAAAAAAGAAAAGAAATGAAGTTGTTATCTAAAGGGTTCAATGGGACAAGATTCTTCAAGAAAAACCGCTGCCTCAAGGCATTCAGCAGCTTCCAATGCTGATGTTCCCGAATCATCTTTGTAGACAAGTCCAAGATTGTACCATGCAGATGAGTTTGTTCTGTCAAGCCTCAATGCCTCAATGAGAAGGCTTTTAACAATTGAAGATGATGATTGACACCCAAGTTTTCTCAGAACACAGGCTGTTGATATCAAACTTGGAACATGGTTGGGATCAATATCCAATCCTTTTTTAAATGATTTTAATGCTTCTTGATGTAGACCTCTTGCTTCATAAAGCATACCTGAATAAACCTAACTTATGATCAACTCTGCTATATCAAGAATATCGTAAATATCCTAAATATCGTAAACCGCAAACACGTTGAGCTTTAATAAATACCTGTAGAGTGCCATCTAGAAGCAGAATATGGATCAATAGCTTCAGATTTGGCTAAACAAACTTCGGCATCACGCCATTGCGATAAAGTTGTATATACATTGGTTAAATCATGCCACACTTCCATTTCTAGTCTTCTGTCGCGATTTCGCTTACACTGTACAAAAGAGAAGTAACATTGTGTTAGAGTACTGTTACTCAAGCCTTATTTGATGAATGTGTATCTTACCTTCATAGCCTTGTTTGCAGTTCCGAGATTTTTGTTCTGGACTTGAAGAACAGCGAGAAGAAAAGTGTATGTCTCAATAGCATTTTTCAATCTTCCTTGTGCAATCTGAATCTTAGCTTTAGTCCTCAACAATTCTCCTTGTTCCCATTTTCCACTTTGTTCTAACGCAGCATCGATAACAATCTCGGCATCGGAGAACTTTTTTTGAGCTGATAAAATCCTTGCTAGTAGTATATATCCATTAATGCTAGTTCCACCTTCAAGCTTAATCAAATTCTTTGCATGATCGTAAGCGATTCTCAGCTTCCTATGTTCAGCATATTCTAGACAAAGATGATGAACAATGTAAGGATTAGGATCACTATCCTCCATCATTTTTTCAGAAGCTTTTAGAGCACTGAATGCTTGAGATTGTATCAAAACTTTCTCTGATTCAGAAGAAACTGACTTGGATTTTGCTGACAGTAGAACACCTAGTAAACAATTCGCAATAGCTTCCATTTGATTGCATTTTCCATTCATCTGAGAAATGGCTTTGCTCGAAAATGTGATTCCGTCTTCGACACAAACCTTGTTGTCTGCACAAATTTTCGAAGCTAAAAGCAATTCCTCTATGCAATCTGAGTTTACCGAGTTTTCTTTATTATTCAAAAAGTTCCTCAAAAGATCCAAAGCAACCATATTCTCGCCTTCGCCGCAGTAACAAAGAGATAGAGTATAATATCTTCCTCTTCTCTCCATGGTTTCTGGAAGTAACTCCTCAACCTGTTGTGCTAGTGTCATGAATTCGCCACAAGCACTTAGAGCGAAAGAAAGGTGATGGATTAACGAAGGATCTTTTGATTTTCTCAGCAGAATCCGAAGCAGAAGAACCGCTTCTTCTATGTTGTTTCTCGGCACAAAGGAACCGTCTAACTGAGACCGAAGCGGAGGAGAGTCCGCTTCGTAACCGCTGTATAAAAGAAACAAAGCAAATTCCTTTTGTATTCTCGCAGTTGCTTCATCGTCAAGATTCCAATGATAAAGCAAGGCTTTCCTAAATGATAAGACAACATCTTGAGGTGAACCTGCAAGGCTCCATAGCTCCGGAAGCAATTCAACCGCCTTTGCTACCGTCTCTTGTAATTTACAATCTGAAACAAAGTTTTCAGGCCAGCTTTCTGGTAATGCTGATTCTATAGTGTCTAAAATTGTTTTGCATGATTGTGCAGCTTCTGCAAAAATCAATTAAATTACAGTGCAAACAAAATCAGAAGCATGACATTGATATCGACACGTTCTACTGACTCAGACTCAGACACTATACATGACACTGATATTGACACGTTCTACTGACTCAGACACGGACACCAAACACGACATTGATACTCACATATTGACACATAATAATTTATAAAAAATAATCACCTTGAAACCTTCCAAGAGTCTTTAATGATTTAGCCTTGAGAAAAACAGCTTCAAGAAGTAAACTAACAGCATGTATTGACATAGAAGGCGCATAATCATTTTCCGGACGACGTTTATTATCCGATTCACATCTTCTAGATATCGACATTTTCATTTTAGGAATAACAGCAGCAATATCTATTCCTTCAAACACATGAAGTGCAGCTTCAATGTTTCCTTTCTGATACTCAAGTCGTCCTAACAAAGCTCTAGCTTCCTATCAGAAATAAGCACTTAAATAAAACAATCTATTATGCTATAAGCACTTAACTAAACTACTTATCAAGCAATCAAAAAGTTCAATGAAAGACTCAAGAACATTTGTTGATCTTACCTCATAGTTCAAGTAACCACTTTCGCGAAGAGACGATTCAGCTTCTTCAATGTTACTATTATCCACCTTAGTTTCATTTTCGCCCGGTCGAGACGAATAACCACTAGCAGTTGCTGAATAGTCCCTAGTTGCAAGAGACTCTGATGAATAATTCATTTCATCAACACTTAACCTATCTCTTGAACACACACATTTCATCATCTTCCTCAGTTTCCTTCTAATGCTAACCTTCCTCTTACTTATCAAACTCTTATTAGCTCTCATACTATACAAACTTTCTGAAACATCATCAGTAAAACATAATCAAAGTTTTGATCAACAAAAACATAAAGAGTAAAGAATAAGAAGCTATAAAATTACACCTATGTTATAGATAGAAACTGAATACAATTCAATGGTAGGTGCTGTAAAAGGTAAAGAGTATAAATGGCATGAATAAAAAAGATAGCTTTTCAATGATACAAAAGTATATAGGTTGAGCCCACAAGAACAAAATGAAATAAGCGTGAAAATAGGTTATTAAATTCAGGAACAAAGAAAGTGAAAAAATGATTTTTCTGTGTTAAGCAAAGAATCCAAAGCTGCGAATGATTTAAACAACCTTTTTATTTGTCTTTTTTGGTAATTTTCATTGTTTTAATGTTTGTTTGACTGGTTGTTAAGTTTCGTGTTTTCAAACAATTTGTGTCTTCAACAATAGTTATGTGACAGTGCATTAAATTAGAAATATCTAACTTCTGATGAAGTCTGAAGTTTGAATGTTGAACCAAAAGTGTAGAACATGACTTGTTCAGGACTATTCGTCCTTTTCTTTTTATTTAATTACTTTGTTTGCAAATTGATAGCAGTAGCACCGTTGATACCGAAATCAAGTACTTATTAAGTTTGTCTTTGATTCTGTATTATTGACAAATTAATTTTCAACTAATGGATTTGAAAAAAACTAATTAATGAAAAAAATTACTTATGTTTTAATAAATAATTGAATTAGAGTAATTGACTAAGTAGTATATTTTTGTATTTTTAACTTTTGTCCATAATTTATTAAGTAATTGAATTAGAGTAACTTTTGTATTCTTAACTTTTGTCCATATAAATTAATATATAGGGCCTTCTTCAACTAATAGAAAAATAGAAGTAAATATAAGTAACTGAAAAAGTAAATAATAAAAAAAACATATATTTTATTACTTATTTTTTAAAGTTACTTTTTTATTGATTTAAGAGTGAAGACCCATTTTGGTCCTCACAAATATTACACGAGTCAAATTAGTCCCTCACAAAAAAATTGACCCAACTTAATCCCTTACAAAATTTAACCGGATCATATTAGTCCTTCTGCTAATATTTTTCTCAAATCGGTTTTTTTTTCTAGTTTTAGACCGTGACTGGACTGCCACGTTGGATTTTATTTATTTTTCATTTTTTAAATACTAAATTGATTTTTATTTTTAATTTCATTATTAAACAATTATAAATTAATAATATAAAAAAGACAAAATTGTTTCTTATAAGGAGTTGAACTCAGACCCACGTGGTTAATCTTAAACAATTCTAAATTTAAAATAAAAAATACAAAATTTGTATCAATATAGTCTCAAACCTAAGTCTCTTCAGATTAAATAACAGTCAATTTAATACAATATAAATTGATTTGTCTATTTGTAAATGATAGTCACTTTACTAACAATAGAAATTGATTTGTCTAGTTGTTATTGATAGTCACTTTACTAACCGTAGAAATTGATTTATCTAGTTGTAAATGATAATCACTTTACTAACATAAGAAATTGATTTGTCTTGTTGTAAATAATAGTTGCTTTACTAACGATAGAAATTGATTTTTCTAATATTAGTAGAAATCATGGAAATTACTTGTTTAAAAATTACTTTATAAGAAATAATTTTGGCTTTTTTGATATTATTCATTAATAACTGTTTAAAAATGAAATTAAAAATAAAAATTAATTTAGCATTTTAAAAAAAAATTTAACGTGTCAGTCCAGTCACGGTTTAGAAGTATGAAAAGAACCGGTTTAGAAGTAGAAAAAACCGATTTGAGAAAAATATTAGCAGAAGGACTAATATGACCCGGTTAAATTTTGTAAGGGATTAAGTTGGGTCAATTTTTTTGTGAGGGACTAATTTGACTCGTGTAATATTTGTGAGAGACCAAAATGGGTCTTCACTCTTGATTTAAAATGAGTGTTGATTAAGGTTTTTTCACACATATTAATGAATGTAATAGCACTGTCATAAAATATTCCATTTTTACTAAATTAACCTTATTAATATATTGGAACTAGTGTACAAAATAATAATTAAAAGACACAATTGAAAAAATAGCAATCATTTGTATATTGAAAAGTGGAAAAAATATTTCATTTTGAAACAATTTTCTCTCTCTAAAACTACACTTATTTTAAAACGGATGGAGTATTAACAATTTAGATGAAGACTAATAGAGAGAGTGAAACATGACATCATGCTAAAATTAATTATAAGTAAAATTATTGGAGAATAAACAGCAACATTACTTTATTCTTATGAATGCAACAAGTCCTATCAATCAATACTGATATTCTGTTATGAATGCTTATATTAGCTGTATTATTTCATTATTAATATCACAACTGTCAATGCTTATGTTTAGGCTTGATTTACGTGAACCTTCTTATTTTGTATAACTCTCAGGTTTTATATATGTCCAATTATAAAACATTTGTAATTATCTGAGGAAAATACATATCCTTTTTCATTAAGGCATCAGAGCACGTTGATCTTGGAAAGTCTGAATCGGAGAAGACTCATACCTTTGATGAAGGAAATAGTCCAGTTGCTCTCACCCCAATTTCACCATACTATCCCAGTACTTCAAATAATCTGAGAACACCTCTAGTTGCAATCACCCTCAAGGGAGAAAATTACCGAACACAGGCAAGTTCAATGATGACGGCACTTCGTGCAAAAATGAAGTTAGGTTTCATTGATGGAACAACCACAAAACCAGAAAAGAAATCAACAGACTATCTCAATTAGGAGAAGGATAATTCAATAGTGATGGCTTCGATCATAAACACTACTGATTCAAAATTATATGGCAGCATATCTCACGCAACAACAACCGGGGATCTATGGCTTGACCTTTAAGAGCGCTTTGCTAAAACCAACGCACCAAGGCTCCACCAATTATGGTGAAACCTTTGTCTTATGTAGAAGGACGGTGAATTAAGTGTAACCGAATTTTACACCCAGTTCAAAGATCTTCTTGATGAGTTGAGTGAACTTTAACCCCTGTCTGAATGCACTTGTGGAGAATCAAAAGAGTTGATGCAAAGGGAAGAGGACCAACGCCTACATCTATTTCTTGGAGGTCTAAATAATGAGAAATATGGGTATGTAAAAATTCCATTCTAAACGTGGAACCGTTGTTTTCACTTCGATGTGCATTCAAACACGTCTTGAGGGAAGAAGTACTCATCAATGCTGAGAAGGAGAAAATGAATAACAAGACAGATCAAGGAGCAACTTTCCTCTGATATTCAGGAAGCAAGCATAAAAGAGATGGATTCAGACATAAGTGTGATCATTGTGGAAAGGACGGACACGTCAAAGTCAGGTGTTTTAAGATAATCGGGTATCCTTTAATTTGAGATACTCACAGAATGCATCGATCGAACAACAAAAAAGTTCAGAGGAAATATGGTTGCACATACAATTCATGCTAATAAAGATGATGGAAATATAGATAATAAAGGTCACACTCTACATGGAATGCAAATGAAGAATGTGGGATCATTATCATTTGTTGACATGGATAGTAATGGAGAGATCCTATTGATCTTGGATAGTGGCGCATCTCATCATATGACTTATATTTGCTCAATATTAGAAGGAATATAATTACTTGATGAACCTTTCTATATCAAGGACGCGTAGGTGGTGGGATTGAGTTTGTGGTTAAGTTTGAAATCATTGTTGTTGGTGGTATTGTTGGAATTGTTTTTGTTGTTGTTGGTAAATTGATTGTTGTTGGTTTATTGGTTGTTGTTGGTAATTTGGTGGTTGTTGTTGTTGTTGGTGATTTTGTTGGAAATTTGGTGGTGGTTGTTGTTGTTGGAAATTTTGTTGTTGTTGTTGTTGTTGTTGTTGTTATTGTTGGAAAATTTGTGGTTGTTGTTGTTGGAAATACGGTTGTTGTGCTCGCGGGTCTGCCAAATAGAAAGGGTCAGACACAAACATTTCAGGATTTGTGACCGTTCTGTACCGGTTAACATATTCAGCCGTTGGTTTCAATTCGGTCGGCGCCACAGGAAAATGTAGGACAGGGGTGGAACGACGGGCCCATATTTTATGGAACTCTTTAGCAAATGTCTTCCAATTTTTTATATACCACTGTTGGCTGACCTTTTGCATATGCCAAGGTTCCAAATACTAGGGGGGTTGGGGATATTTTGATGCATGCCGAATTAGAACTTGACACGGTCACTTTGGTGCATCTCTATAGTGGTGAACCGTGTGATAGGTGACTTTGCCGTCCAAACAGCCGCCTCTACTGGCTCGGGTTCATGGCCCAATTTCAAATATGGTCTCAAAATAAACTGCAACGTAAAAAAAATTAATTACAAATTACAGAAGATGGTTTGTTTTACAAATATAGTTAGATAATAGAAAGTTTTAGTGGTATTACATCTTGGGGTCGAAGTCGATCGAAGAGTTGGCGGTAAAAAATTATTTTGTTTACAGGCGTTTTGGTGTAATCCAACCCAGTTGCATTAAACCTAAACACATCCTAAAATAGAAATCAATATAGTTACGATTAATAATAGAATAAATACACTAAATGAAATAAGATCATTAAATTACCTTGACGCGTAAGGGAAGATGTATATGTGCGGGTTTTCAGGGGCTAATACTGGCATTCCCCACCATCCTCATGCTTGTAATAAGAATGCACATCCATAAAATGTAAAACTATTATTTTTTGCATTTTTGCACAAGGAGCTGTAGAGGTAAGTCAACACGGCAGAACCCCAACTATACGTCTTGATTTCATCGATGTCCTCAAGCAAACACAAATACATAAAATTTACACTATTTTTTTTTGAAATAAAAGATTTTATTACTTCAAAAGTGAAATAATTACAAACATGCTATAAAAGCCATAAATGACCTAATTACATAAGGGAATTGACTATAATCTTTCTATAATTGGGTTTTTGCCACCCTCTATAAACTAAAGTATCAATAATGTCCCTAGCCACATGCTGAATATCTCTATTATCCCCCACTGTATCAAATATTCTTTTATTCCTATACATCCAAAGGCCATATACAACTTCAGTCAAGGTAGCTTTGAGCAGACTCTTGTTCTTGCCCTTTCCTTTGGTAATCTGCTTTATCCAGTTAAAGTCAATGGCAACTGCAGCCTTGTTGTCGAGCCAATCCAGCAAAATTTGCCACAGTCCCACAGTGTGGCTGCAATGGAACAGTAAGTGATCTAAACTTTCCTCCGCCACCCTACACAAAGCACAAAGAGTATCCTGCAACAAGCCCAATCTATGTAACCTCTTCTTAGTTGGCAACCTATCTTGAATAGCAAGCCACAAAATCACTTTTGCTCTAGGCCTGGCAAAGTTGTGACTCATCAAGTGATACCACTCAGCTCTATTGTTATCCCCCATAAGCGAATTATAGACCTTCATCATTTGGAATTTCTTTTGAACCATCATACTATTCCATAATTGCTGTATGCCATTTATGTCTTGAATCTTTGCCATTATGTGTTTCAAGATCCAGGTACAATTATTTGTATTGATCTCTGCATCATAACTTCTCCCTTTCAAATAATATGTATGAATCCACTTAACCCAGAGGTTGTCTACCTTCATACATATGTTCCATAAACTTTTCATCAATGCCACTGAATTCCAGATCTGCAAATTCAGTATATTCAAGCCACCATATTTCACAGGTTTACATACTTGCTGCCAGGCCACATGGGATTTTCGACTAGTAGTTGCTTTCCCAGACCAAATAAATGATCTACAGATAGAGTTTATCTTCTTTATGACAAATTCAGGAAGAGGTAAGCAGAGCATCCAGTATTGAGCTATGGATCCAATGATGCTCCTCACTAATTGAATCCTGCCAGCAATGCTAAGGAGGTGTGCTGACCAGAGTCTAATCCTACTAACAATCTTATCAATGAGAGGCAAATAGTGCTGCAGGTTTAGCTTGCTACTAGCTAAAGGTATGCCAAGGTATCTTATAGGAAGCCTACCTTCAAGGTACCCTGTCATTTGGCTCACTTTCAGCTTCACTTCTGCATCCATCCCTCCATAAAAAGCTTTGCATTTCTTTGGATTAACAATAAGCCCTGTAGTGTTAGAAAATACAGTGAAAGCCTCAAGCATAATTTCCACAGATTGAGCATCTCCTCTACTGAACAACAATACATCATCTGCAAAGGCAAGGTGTGTAATTTTCACCTTACTACACTTACTATGGAACTTAAACTTTGTATTCATAGCCATCTTATTTAGCACTCTATTCATGTACTCCATCATGATCACAAAGAGCAAAGGAGAGATTGGATCTCCTTGCCTTATGCCTCTCTTAGCCTCTAAGATATCTGAGTATTCTCCATTGACATTGAATCTGTAGCTCACTGAGGACATACCTACTATAACCCACTTGATGAATTTTTCAGGAATTCCCAATTCAGCCATAACAGTCTCCAAAGAAGTCCAGCCAACCATGTCATATGCTTTTTGAAGGTCAATCTGTAGCATACATCTTGGTGTACCACCCTTCCTATTGTACCCTCTCATAAGCTCATAGGAAAACAAGATATGATTGTGGATTACTTGCCCTTTCAGGAAAGCTGCCTGACTACGGTGAATAATCTCATCAAGAGTGCTGCCCAGTCTATTTGTCAGGATTTTAGAAATGATTTTGTAAATAGTGGTGCATCCTGCAATAGGCCTAAAGTCCCTCACCTCATTTGCATGATCATGCTTGGGAACTAGGGTAACTACAGTACTATTAAAATCTTTGAACAGGTTACCCTTTGCAAAGAAATCTTTGACTGCAGCTATAACATCCTGTTTAACAATGTTCCAGCTAGCTTTGAAGAATTTTGAACCAAAGCCATCAATACCAGGGGCTTTGCAGTCCCCTATACCCTTCAAGGCATTGATAATTTCCTCCTCAGTCACTTCTTTGATAAGAAATTGTCTATTATCAGCAGACAATTGTTTCCCTCTTCTCAAAGCTTCAATGTCCACCTTCTTTAGCTTCTCTTCTCTAGTTCCCATAAGCCTTTGGTAAAAAGTCATGACTTCCTTCATAATCTTTGCCTGTTCAGTTACAAAAGTGCCATCATCTCTTTTTATCATATTCATGCTTCTATTCTTATGCTTAGCCCTGACAGTAGCATGAAAATAAGCACTATTTTCATCACTTAATCTGAGCCAGTTGATTTTGGATCTCTGCAATAACATTTGATCGTCTAAATCATGGAGTTTGAGGACTTCTTCAGTGCACAACTTCACTTTTCTAATGTTATTACCATCCATATTGTTGAGACTGAGATCATGTTGAGCTTGCTATAAAGCTTTCCTCGCATCATTCAGACTCTGCTTCATATTTGTCATGTTATTACCAAGGTTCTTAAGCTGAGGTTTGAGTCTTTGTAACTTCCTCCACAGGATGTACATAGGGCTTCCTTCAATAGGGTCATTCCAGCTATTTCTCACAGTCTCCTCATAACCAGGCCGGTTTATGATGCAATTGTAGAATTTAAACCTTCTAGATCTTTTTACAGGCTTGTTGTCATTAGTTACCTGTAACAAGGCATGGTCAGAAACACTTGGAGGTAGCACTTTCAGTGTCATATCACTATAACTCTTGAACTACTCCACATTCCCAATTAGCCTATCAATACGAGAGTGAATTGTATCATCAATGTGTCTGTTGCACTAAGTGAAATACTCTCCACAACTATCCATCTCAGCTAGGCCATTATGAGTCATCATATCATGAAGATCAATGTATTCAGATTCTGCAACCAGTCCTCCCCCAATTCTATCCTGAGCACTCATGACATTGTTAAAATCCCCCATTAAGCACCAGGGGTCCTGCCCATTAGGCCTCAAAGTAGCAATGTCCTTCCAAAGACTCTTTCTCTGCTCTAATTGATTCTTGCCATAGATGGCAGTGAGCCAGAATTTAAACATCCCTTGCAGATCATAAATGCCACAATGGATGAATTAATCAGACCTCCTAATCATCTTCACATCAATTTTATTATCATTCCAGGCTATCCAAATCCGGCCATTATCATGATTATTGTAGTTATCAATAAAGTGTTCATACAGATTCAACTTATCTTTAATCTGCTTAGCTTTAGTAGCTTTTACTCTTGTTTCTATAAGAATCATAATATCAGGCTTCAAAATATTGAGACGGGAACTAATCTCTTTAATCTTGCCTGATTTGTTAAGTCCCCTCACGTTCCAGGAGGCTAACATGGCCCTCTATCAAGGGTCACGATGTAACACCCCAAATCTACCCGATAAATTATACGGAAAATCAGAGTATAAATTCCAAACAAGTTCATTTGAGGTATCACATATTCGTCATTTCAAAAACAGTTACGGCTTATTTGCCTTCACATAGATACATAGCACAAAAATTTAAAACGATAATCAAATCATTACTAAAAATCACTTTGTTTAAATTCAATAATTAACTCACAGCGAAATCAACAAACTTCATAAATATTCAATTCAAGTTGTAGCATCATTACACGGTAACTTTAAGTTACAATTAAAACCAAGACCATATAAAAATTCAGCAAAAGAAATAATAATTAAAACAATCGTTTTATCCCCCGAGTGCTACGTATCAGAGCAAGACATCAACTCGAATAACAACAACTAAAGACTTCATAAAATCACTTCAAAACTTCCACCGCTATCTTGAGTACCTGTCCGTTTCCCACGGTAAGGGAAACATCATTCAGAAGGGGTGAGATATCGAAAGATATAAACAAAAGTATGATAATTAATATATTAGAATTAAATCATACAAAATTATCGCTTTACAACTTTCAGACGACAGTTATAACAACAATTTAAAATTGTACAGATATAATAACAAAATCAACAACAACATAATAATAGTTATAACAACTTTTTTCGTCTTCCAGACGGTACCTGTCACAACAAGTCATTAGCATAACAACTTATAATTACAACTTCACATTATCACAATTCACTTCACATCGTCATATTCAACAACAAGTCAAGTCACATCACGTCACAATTAAATCACACTCATGCCACAAATAATGAGACTCTACAATTGCACATGCATGTGGTACCCAGGGCTTCAGCCCCCATCGCCAATTGCCAGTTAACAGAGGCATCAAGGCATAAGCCTTCGTCACTAATTTGCCAATCCAGGCCGTCACCAAAAATGCATATGTATATGAATGCAACAAACACACACAACAAACAACATCATCGTCACAAAGGCATAAGCCTATATCGTCGCTATACCAATAAATAGAGGTATACATCGTCACTGAAACATCCTGCAAATTCGCATAAAACAACAACAATATACACGTCGCTCAGAAATCACAAAGAAATAACAACACAACGTACTCATCATAATTCACAAAACAAGCCTATCACAATCACCTACTAGCATATACGAACTACCTCTACAAGTTTCAATTAATTCCAGATAACTAAATACACCCTAATCCCACATACAATCATCATATTCCTGGTTATATAATTCGAATCCCACCCTTACCTTGGTAAATATGGACTCTTTCACCATAGCTCTAAGCTTTTCTCCAAAAGAAATCCTTTCTAACATCAATTGGAGACACGCCTAAAAACCAGTTCGGGAATCAGCTTATCAGACGAACTTAAAACCCTCAAAATCAAAATCGCTCCGGTCAGAACTTACCCCTATGAGTCAGGAACGTTGTGTCCAAGTACCGCAACGATCCAACGGTTGGATTGAGAGATATGCCCGATTTGCCAATGTGACTCTATGCTGAAACTTGCTGCGAAAATTAAGGCTTCCTCCATAATTTTCTTATTCTCTCAAGTGCTACTCCCTTCTTTCTCTTCTCTTTTCTATTTTTCCTCTCTCCCCAAAAATAAGTTATGAGACTCCAACTCTAAAACCCTAATTTTCTACTCTTACTATCTCTTTTCTCTTAATGGGCTTAATCCATAATACATCTATTATGTTTCTACTACTAAGACCCAATTAACTATATCTCTCATACAACTTAATTAACCCAAATAACACAAACACACATACAATTAAATATTTCAAATAATTATTATATCACATAATAACTAAATAAATAAATAATTATTACAAATACCAAATAGTATAATTACTAATATAATTAATAAAAATATTAATAAAATCGGGATGTTACACACGATAAGGTCATTCAAAACCTCTAGTGCCTCAAAACCATTAACACAATTTAAACTTTGAGTTCCAGGCAGAGTTCTTTTACCTTTGTCTTTACTTGCAGAATTTGCTTTTGTCCATGGCTCATCATCCTTCTCTTTTTCTTGTTGTCTATTCTCTATTTCAATTGTAGTACCCTGTACAGAGCTGGTTTTCACTGGATCTGGTGCCTTCTCTTTTGGCATCCATTGCTTCCTTACTTGATCACCCCTACTCTTTGACATCTTTCACAGAATAGAGGTTTCCGCTCATACTCCACAGGCTGCATAAGCTTTCTACCTTCACAATCTTTGATAGCTATCTCTTTGACCACCTCCTTTGTTATGTCCACCTCAACAAGAATACGAGCATATGAAACCCTCAATTTGCTTGCTGTGCATTCATCTGTGACTAGAGGAACTCCAATGGCACTTCCAATTTTACTTAAACTCTTTGCTCCCCATAGGTGTAGTGGCAGTTTTGGGAGTTTTACCCCAAGAGGGAGAGTTCTCTGCATATATCTCTTTAGGTTAAAATCTGGCTTCCATTCCCTTATCATCAGAGGGATGTTTCGCAAGGTGTAAGGCCCTTGCATTAAGACAGCATCCATGTCCTCGTGTGATTGGAATCAGATCAAGAAATACCCTTCATCATGATAGTACAATTCAGGAAGCTTCACAAAGTTCCATGTCTTCTCCATGAAGTTTTTCACCATGTTCATACTCAGGTCTTCTCCCATCGCGTACAAAACTAGAGCCGATTCCCAAAACTTCACCTCGGATGCGATATCTTCTTCTTCAATTTCAATCTCAATTCCTCCATTAACCACTGACAGAGCAACGAATTGCATAGACAAGCCTTTCGCTGGATTCCGATTCTCCGCTACCACATCAACCCACAATTTGCATTCTTCGCTCTTTTTTGGATCTACTTGTGTGTTGATTGCAACCTTTCGAACTTTTAGGGTTTCCGCTGCTTCATCCTTCTCACTTAGATCCTCTTCCTCGATCCTTCCATCAAGCTGGTCGTTGGTGTTCGCTGCCTTGGAAACAGATTCCTTCACCGGAGACGATGGTGGAGGTTGGGATTCCGGTGGTGGTGGTGCCACTTTTGGTGGCCTTCCTCGTCCCTTTTTCCCGGGCGATCCTGTTCCCATTTCAAAAGCGTGTCTAAAAATTTACACTATTCCCCGTGCCTTCGGGAAATAGAAACTTACCAAATAATAACATAATATACATTTTAGATTTCATTTTTTTCATCTTCGCTAGAAAACTGATCCAATGCGTCATAACGTTCTTTAAGGGCCGCAAGCTTAATACCTTGGCCCCTACCTCTTTCTCGGCCCTCACCCTCAATTAAATCTACACCCAATATTTGCACGCATAGAGCATTGGGTTGTTGGACATTTTCGGTGGTAGTGATGGAGGCATATTGGTCAGTGTACGAGGGGGAAACAGTTTGGCACAACAATTTAATGCGCCAGAATAAAGGCGGTCGACCAAACAGCAAGCGTATTAGAACCGAAATGGACGCCACTGATAAAATGCAAAGGAAGTGTAGTATATGTCGTGAGGTAGGACATAATAAGAACAAGTGTCCCAGTCGTGGATCTAATTCCACAACATAGTTGTTAGGTTCAATATTATTTGTAATTTATTTTACCAATGAAATGGACTTTTTTTTCATTACTCAGATGAGTTACAACATACATGAAAAACAACATAAATAATAACTAGAAATAAAATTTCAAATAAAAGCAACAATTGAAAAAACAACACAATGACTAAAACAACAACACAACAAACAATTAAAATATAAGAAATTACAACGGTTAAAACAATGTCATCTGTTTCATCCATTATTTGTTCAGTATCAAGGTCGGCTTTCACATCAACCCACCAACGTATCGCCTATCCGGTCATAAGCGACACCCTTGTTCTAAGCCTCTGGATCCTTTTTATTTCTTCCCCGGGACTATACTCCCCTTCTAACTGTGACATCAGAGTCCGCTTCAGGTTGTTGAAGGTACGGATGTTCCAAAACATAACCGACATAGGGGATTTGACCGGAGAAAAAATAACATGCCCATAACATCTTTTGTATTCCGGTGCCGGCACGGGACGACTGGATGATGTTCGGAGCCATGACTCCGGCCTTATGCGAGACATGAACAATAATGAGCAGGGAATATGGAAAAATTTATGGAGAAAATAATGAATCTTGATGGAAGAATGAGCTGCTATTTATAGGCAAAAAAATTCTCAATTTAGTGTTGTCGCCACCCAAGGGAGGCGACCCGGGCCCACGCATGAAGGTAAAAAAATTATATAAAAAAATTTGAAAAAAAAAATAAAGGAGGTGTTGTCGCCAGGGGGTGGCGACAACACCATTTTTTGCACATGCTCGCCACTGGGCCTGACGACTTCATCAAGAGGATAGTGTTGTCGCCACCCCCCTGACGAGAAGGTGTTAAAAAAGCAAAAAAATTGTCATTTGCGTAAATATTTTGAAAAGTTGGTTATTTTTAAATTTTTTTAAAAAAAGTAATTATTAAAAAAAAAACTTCAATTGTTTGACCTTTGACATCAATGTGTTTATGTTTTTTTTTTCTAAATCAAGTTTGGAAGAAATGTAGTAAAAACTATCTAAAATTAGCATTAAATTAACAATTCTATCAAAACAATATAAATATAAATATAAACAATGATTAATTTACCTTTCATGAACTAACCACTCATATAAACCCGTTTTAAAGTGGCTTCCATTCGCCCCTCCCTTATCCTAATTCAATGGTACTCACTTTTAAAATCATATTTAAAAAATAAACAGACACAAAACAATTTATCAAGCAAATGATACATGCTAAGATTGAGATGCCCATACTTGCTAATATTATTAATGACCCTATAATTCACATTCCCTAACTATAATTTTTAGGGACTAAAATTAAATAAACAATACAATGACTTCAATTTTCTAGTTATCCATCTTTTTCTCACCAATTCAGAAAATTATTTTTGTATCTCTTAAGTTTGTTGTAGGTACTTCAGTAGGGTGGTCTATTAAGAAAATAAATTCACAAACTAAAATTAATTTATGCTTAATTAATTCTCTTTATAGGTGGTAGTCCACTAGCTATCTCTTTTAGAAACACATTTTGAGTTCCTATAAAAGAAATTTAGATGTCACTTAAAAATCTTTATGTATTAGAAGCATTAGGTGACAAAGACACCTCCTTGCTAATTAGTAATGAGAGTTGATGCGTAACAATTAGTTTTTTTATCACTCCTTTTTACTAGAACTTAACATGGATAATAATGGAAACAAATAAAACCAAAAAATTGATAGAATATGGAATTGTGGTTGCCTACTATCTTGACAGGAAAGAAAACATATCTAAATTTAGAATTGCATGGAAAAAGCAAGGTATAGGGATGCCTTCTATCTAAATGGTAAAAGAAATCACTTCCAAAATCAGAATCTATAATTATCAAATTCAGCATGCATGAATATGGAAGAAGATTAATGATCCTTCTAACTTCTCAATATTAATCAGAATAAAAGAAAAGTAAAACCATATATTTGATTCTTTCATACAACGTTCTTACAGAAAATTTCATACATTAATATGATAAGCATAATAATATTTTTAACTTCACTCTTGCAAGTTTTTGATGTAAATGTCTAATGCAGAAACAATAGAAGCTCAATAAAATGATGTAGTCTGTCTATATCGCATGCAACATGAACGATAATAGTGATGCTCAGTGGTGCAACTGTCCAATTCCACCGCCTCCGCCTCCTCCTCCGCCACCACCACCACCGAATCCACCACCAGCCCCTCCACCGAAACCACCTCCTGCTCCTCCGCCAACACCTCCTCCAAAACCACCACCTTTGCCAAATCCTCCACCAATACCACCGCCAGAACCTCCACCAGCACCACCGCCGAAACCACCACCTTTACCGAATCCTCCTCCAATGCCACCACCAGAACCGCCTCCAACACCACCACCTAAACCTCCTCCTGAACCACCGCCAACACCTCCACCTAAACCTCCACCTTTCCCAATTCCGCCACCAACACCGGTGCCAGAACCACCTCCAACGCCACCACCTAAACCGCCACCTCCACCGGAACCACCACCTAAACCTCCACCTTTGCCAATTCCACCTCCAACTCCGCCACCTTTTCCAAAGCCTCCACCGCCTCCAAGACCTCCACCTTTGCCAATTCCACCTCCTACACCACCACCTCCTCCAAGACCTCCACCTTTGCCAATTCCACCTCCTACACCACCACCTTTTCCAAAGCCTCCACCACCACCAAGACCTCCACCTTTGCCAATCCCACCTCCTACACCACCACCTTTTCCAAAACCTCCTCCACCACCAAGACCTCCACCTTTGCCAATTCCACCTCCAATGCCACCACCTTTTCCAAAGCCTCCTCCTCCACCAAGACCTCCACCCTTGCCAATGCCACCTCCAATACCACCACCCTTTCCAAAACCCCCACCTGCACCTCCACCATGACCACCTCCTAATCCTCCACCATGACCACCTCCAAGTCCTCCACCTTTTCCAAAGCCACCACCACCTCCTAATCCTCCACCATGACCACCTCCAAGTCCTCCACCTTTACCTATTCCACCTCCTAAGCCTCCACCTTTTCCAAAGCCACCACCCCCACCAAGTCCTCCACCTTTTCCTATCCCACCACCAATTCCTCCTCCTTTACCAATCCCACCTCCAACTCCATGCCCTCCACCAGCACCTCCACCAAACCCTCCTCCACCTCCAAGTCCACCGCCCCCACCTGCACCACCTCCAAACCCTCCTCCACCACCCGCACCACCTCCAAGTCCTCCTCCTCCTCCAGCTCCAAACCCACCACCTCCACCAGCTCCTCCGCCTCCACCAAATCCAACTCCAAATCCACCTCCCTTACCAAATCCTAAAAGGTTCTTCTCCTCTTCATTGTTTACACTTGCTACATTCCTTGCGACCACAATATCAGCCACAAAAACATGCGCACAAAGCAATAACAATAAAGCTGCTTTCTTGTTCCCTAGTAACATCTTTACTATATCAAATCACTCACACTCTCTTTACTCCTATGGTTGGTGTAGTACATAGAAGCTATCATGATGAGAGGCTTTTATAACCCCAGGAAGGATATATGTTCTACTATACTGGTCCCTCTAACTCTTTAAATGTTTTCAACTACTAACAATAGTAGCTCGTCGCATTTAATGCATGCACACTGTTTTTCCACAATTATTCACAGCGTTCGTTGCACCTGTTTTTCACACAAAAGGAGAAAAAGTTAAAATTCTAAACCTTTGAACACAACTTGATCAAACTGACACACTCTGACACTATAGTAACAATTCGAAATTCATCTCTTCTTGGCACCTCTCATCACGACGAAACTTCTTTCTTTCATTTACCAAACTTGTATCTCAAAATAAGCCATAATTGTTAGAGAAATGTAACTTCAATGTCGGTGCCTCGGTGCTATTAGTTTTCAATTCAATGTCATGTGTGTTCCAACTTTCAATGAAAAAGCATCCTCTTCCTGTTTCTTTAATTTCTATTAATTAGTTGGTTAGATTGTATATTTCTCAGTGTTAAATTATCTCATAGTCTAACATAGCTAGCTACACTAAATTTAATTATGAACCTCCACTATAAAATATTTATGTCCAAGTATTTAATCGATTTATATAACATTATTAATTAAAATAATATTTATTGTGCCGATAGTGATATGTGAAATAGAAAATTTATTTAATATAGTATAAAATCAATTTATATAAAAATATAAATTTAAAATAAATTATTTAATTATAAAATAAATTAATTACATAAATTTAACTGTATTAAATAATCATGCAAAAAAAATTCTAGCGCCCTTCATTTTATAAAAAATTAATAACCATGTAAAAAGAAAAAAAAAAGACTCTTGAGATAAAAAAATATAACTTTTTTAAAGAATTTTGCAATAAGGATTTTGTCTTTTAAATCAAGACATATTGTTTATTAAAATAAAATAGACATTATGTTAATCACGACCCGTGAGATAAAATAATGATTTGATACGATATAAAATGTATTTATATATACAAATGCAAAATTTAAAATAATTTACTTATAAAATAAACAATAATCATATAAATTTAAGTGTATTAAATAATCATACAAAAAAAGGAACCGTGAGATGGAGAAAGAAAAAAAAATTTAAAATAAAGATTTTGTCTCTCAAATTAAGACAATGATTGATTAAAATAAAATAGATATTGTGTTGACAATTCATGAGATAGATAAATTTTTAATTTAATTAAAATTAAAAAATAAATTATTAGTGTTTTTCAGTAATAATAAATAAATAGAAAAAAAAATAAAAATGAAAGTGAGTAATTGTGCGAAAAAAAATGTGTGAGATATTTGAAATTTTAATTAAGAGAGAGAATGAGTCAATGTAATATTTAATTTTATTTTAATCGGTAAAAGTTGAAAAATAAATGTCATATGTCATGTTGTAATAGAAGATAAGAATGAAAAAAAAGTAAACATTACTTTGGAATAATAATTGATCTATGCCATGACCTCTTAACACGAGCTCTTAATTACTAATGCCCCATTTCTCTAAGAACCAGAGTGCGAAAAAGTAAAAAAATAAGAAACATTACTTAATTAATTAAATCCTCTTTTCTTAATATAAATAATTTATTATTAAAGAGCAATTTAAGGAGTTCATGCAATTAAATTGTTATAGATAGATAGTAGATGTGAATGAAAAAAAAAAGTAAACATTACTTAGTTATTTAAATATTTTTTTATGTAAATAATTTATTGTGAAAGAACAACTTAGGTTGTTCGTGTAATTGAATTATTATAGATAGATAGTAAATATATATATAGTTATCATATTTAGATGTGAAAAGTATTTTATATCAAACTATTTTTAAAATTAAAAAAAATATTTATTAGAAAAATAATTTTGTAAAACATATTGTGTCGTTTGCCAATTTAATCATAGCGTGCGCGTGTGTATATATATATATATATATATATATATATATATATATATATATATATATATATATATATATATATATATATATATATATATATATATATATATATATATATATATATATATATATATATATATATATATATATATATATATATGGAACAAGATCTGATAATATTTTTTATAACTCTTCACCTTATATCATATCTGTAAAATAAAATTTATTATTGGATTGAAATTTATTATCATATAGATTACGTCTGTAAAATTTCACATCAATCAAATATCATTTGATATGTTAAAGAGAATGATGAAAATTAAAATTTTTCATGAAGTTTTGTAAGACATTACTCATATGTATCTCGTTGACATGTCAGATGATTTCTGATTGATGTTAAATTTCATAGGCGTGATTTATATGATAATGTTTTTCAATCCAACGGTGAATTTTATTATTCGGACATGGAGTGATTAGTTATCGAAGGTGTCATTTGATCATGTCCATTTGAAGGATATTCTTATTTCAAGAGTAAGTTATTAACACTTACTCCAAATCTAGACCATTGAGTCTTCCCAATGTAATAGTTAAAATAATAAGCAATTAAATGTGGAAAGAGAAAATAATACTCATTAATTTTAACCATTAGAGATTGAAACATTTTTTAAAATCAACTGATGGATTGAAACATACTATATATCATATACATCATACCTATAAAGTTTGAAATTAATCTATAATAATTTTCTATACCATCACGATATCAAAAGATTAACCTCAAAATGAACTTTCATATAATGTTAATTTTGATGTAATTCAATGTGATACTAAATCATTATAGATTAATATCAAACTTTATAGATATGCTCTATACGATAGTATGTTTCAATCCAACAGTTGATTTTAAAAAACATGTATTTAAAATGAAGTTATGAGCGAGTGTAACTCTTCTTGTGTAATTTGATCCATTCTCTTTATAAATTTGTTATATATTAGTTTGATTGGTTACAGGGTATAAATAAATTAAACCGTATCTACTTTATAACTTTTAGTATGATCTACAAATAATCGAAGATTTATTATGGCATTTTCCCATTGCACTCTTGAAATTTAGTTAGGAGATACATCTCCGAATAAATCTAAGGTTAATTCTGAGATGTATTTATGAAAATACCATTTATTTTAAAACAAATGGTATTTTTGATAATTACCTTTTAATTTAGAATATAAAATCTCAAATTGAATGGTTGAAATTGCAGACACATTCATAAATAGTGTATTCACCAATTAGGGATGTCCATGGGGCAGGGAGGGAGCGGGGGATACATTTTCATCACAACCCCCACCCTCAAATATATTTCCATCCCGTTTCGGATCTCCGTTATGGTGGATTTTGCCCTCATCCCCGTGGATCCCTGTAGGTCCCCACAGATTCTCAAGGTTATGCGGAGATCCATAAACATGATTTTATTTATTTATTATTTTAAACCAAATTAATAGTAAAAGCTTCAAAAACTAATCGCTTGAAATTTAGAAATTATTCCTTTATGATAAATATATTGTTTTAATAATATTCAATCTATAATATTAAGTGTCATGTCCACCAAAATTTCAAACTATAAAATTGAAATAATCATTTAGATCTCACTTTTTTACTAACGATACATATATATTTTAAATTTGTGAAGGGTTAAATATGTTTTTGGTCCCTATAAAATACCAAATTTTGTTTTTGGTCCCTATAAAATCAAGTGACATGTTTTGGTCCCTACAAAATTATTATGCACGTAGTTTTAGTCTCTACTTTTAAACCAATGTGTATTTTTGAATGATTCTTTTGGAGACATGTTAAGAACGTTTTAAAATTTTTCTTGAAAAAGAAATGAACTCAAAATTTGATTTTTAAGTCGAAATTTTTCATTATTTTTTGAAATTTAAAAAATTCATATTTAATAATTGCCACTTTAAAAAATTCTAAAATTTGGTAAATAACTATTTTACAGTATTCTAAACATGTATAAAAAAATTATTCAAAAATTTAAAAATTAAAGGATAATTAAACAGTTTTTAAAATTTTAAAAAATAGCAGCAACTAAAAATGCATGAAAAAAAATTAGAAGGACCATTCATTGAAGAAAAATATTTTAAAGACTAAAATTAAATGTTGGTTTATTTATAGGGACAAAAAATATATTTAACCCTAAAATTAATTATATGAAATAACAAATAAATTTTCATAATAATTTAAAATTATATATAAATTAAGGACATTATGTTATTTTAGGCGCAGCGAAGACTCCACGGGACAGGGATATTTATGCTACCCCGTCCCCGAAGTACCTTTAGGGAGACTTTGTTCTCCATCTCCGTCCTCGCAGAGGAAAAGTTTCCCGTCTTTGAGGCCCCAATGAAGAATCTCTATGAAATTCCTGCTAACGGAGGCAAGTTGATGTCCCTATCACAAATGGTTATAAATTGAAGGTATACAATCATTATACTATATTTTTTTTAAAATTAATTATTGTAGTTTGGCGTTTGATATATTTCTCAATAATATTTTAAAAAATAAAATAATAAAAAATTAAAAATAAATTTGTAATTAAAATAATATATTTGAAACTTAAATAGATCATATTATTTATATGAAGAAAATAAGACATTTATTTGTCTTATTCATCTTCTGAAATAAAAAAAATTATGTATTAATAACATCTATTAATTTTAAATTTTACAAAAAAGGTATATAGAAAATTTTAATTTTAATAATATATTTGAAATTTAAATAAATCATAATATTTATATAAACAAATTATAAAATAATTACAGTAATCTTCCAAAATAAGAAATTCATACATCAATAACATATAATAATTTTAAATATTACAATAAAAAATTATTATTATAATAATATATTTGAAACTTAAATAAATTATAATATTTATATAAAAAATTATAAAATAAAACATTCATTTACCGTGATAGATTAGTAATCTTTCAAAATAAGAAATTTATGTCTTAATAACATATACTAATATTAATTTTAAATCTTCTAAAATAAATGGTATATTTGGAAATACATTTTTAAATTTATAAAAAATAGAATTTAGTGTTTCCGAAGTTGTATTTCTAAATAAATTTAAGGAAATTTTTAAATAATGCGCCCCAATATTCAAGGAGTTAGAGAGAAATTGCCATTATAATTTGCGGTGCATGTTGAATTTTATCTCTAGTACTTTATTCACTAGTTGCTATCAGTTGTGGGCTTCTGGTTTTGACATTTGAAAGTGTTTTCAGACAAGATTTTATGGGAACCAGATCATATGCATATGTTGCATTTATATTACTATAACTTCATTTCACAACATTTTATCATGAATGTATTAAAATCAATTTAATCTAAAATTGGGTTAATCAGTTAGGCAACTGTATACAAAAGTAGTAGTATTATAGTAAAACATAATGGCCCCAACTCAGTGATACCTAAAAATTAAGTGTTATTAGAGTTATTCATCATGGTTTAGAAAGAAAAGCTGTCACTTTAATTTGATGAACCATTGCATGTGCATGGTAGATGGAAAATTTATTGTTTGATGAGTTTTGTTTTGTTTTCTTTCTTTAAAATCTGAGGCTGGCATCCATATTCTAGGCTCTAGCACGTTAAGTAATAGGAGGATAGTGGAAAGGGAGGTCCAAATTATTAACTTTGTTTTCAAATTTAAATAATGTTAATAATAGTATTAACTAACCATGCTTTTTCTTGAAAATATATGGATCTTATAAAATTTTATTTTTATATACATTATAATCAATTTAATTTTCGCAGGAATGTGTGTAAATCCTATAAAAATTTAATCAATAACACTAATTAAATATTTTTTTAAGCAGCAATTAATAAAGAGAGTGCAATATATACTCTAACCTATATACAAAATGGCCAATAAATACAAAAGCACAAGATCCTATACCGAAAGGAACACTTTATTGTATTTAAAACCACTCATAAAAAATAAAATAAAAATAGACACTAACAGTTGGCTACTTTGTCTTAAAACCATACAAGTCAACCAATTTGACTATACTGTTGAAATTGGTTATAAGATGTAATGTTTTTAACTGTTATTGTTGGTGTAACTGATTACACACTGTAAATCTGGTGTAACTGATTACACATTCGAAATCGATTACCACTATTATGTCTTTTAATTATTGAAACAAATATAACTGATTATAGATTTTGCATAATTGGTTATTGATAGTTAATTTCAATTTTTAGGCTTTGTTACTTGTATCCCAATCCATTATAATTTGTATAAATATCTTGGAGGTATCAATGAATAAGATGATGTGCATTTTTCACCCTCAATTATATTCTATCTATTTCTCTCTCACACTCTCTCACTCTACACATTCAATTACTTCACTTTTAGCAACTTTGTGGTTCCAAGTTCTAACATTGTTGTGAAAAATCACTGATTCAAGTGATGCAAGCGATTACAACAGGGGCGTAACCGGTTACAAGGTGTAGTAATTTTGACTGTTGTTGATGGTATAATTAGTTACACATTCGCAGTAACCGGTTACCACTGCTATGCATTTTAATTGTTGAAACAATTATAACCTGTTAAATGTGTAATTCTTTGTGCTGAAACAATATCCGGCCGAGTCTGCATTAACTATATTCGATAGAGAGTCGAATATAGCATGTATTGTCAAAATATGTTGTCGTCGAAGGAGTGTACCTCGACAGAATTATACTTAGCATTTATTTTGTGTATTAGCTGAGTTAGCTAGTTAAAGTTTGCTTGGCGAACATGCAAACTTAGCTATAAATATGGAACTACCCTAGCATTGTAATAATAATGAGAAGCAAGTATTTGCAGTTTGCAAATAGAAAGCAGAGAGTTACTCTGCATATTTAACAACTTCTTCCCTTTTCATCTCTCAAAACCCTAATTTCTCGTTTTCCCCTTTCTTCTCAAATCTCTGTGTAGCAGAATCATCTTGCAACCAAGGTGTGGCTCACTCACTTGAGTGAAGAGTGAAGAGCGAGAGGAATGGTCAATCAGAAATATTGATTATGGTTCATCAAGGTTGATTCAGATTATCTCCAAATTTGGGGTTAATTCTAACATCTGGTATCTAGATCACCAAGTGTGTGATTCTTGGGAAACATAGCGCGATGAATCATCTTAACGGGCATTTTCCAATAAATCTTTCAATCCTGGAAGATAAGAATTATGAGAATTGGTATAAGTAGATGAAGTTTGTCTTCTTCTATCAAGATCTTTGGGATCTTGTGAAGAATGGAGTAACACCAATTGGAGAGAATTCTACAGATGAACAAAAGGTTGCACACAAAGATTTGAGGAAGAAAGATTATAAATTTCTCTTAATAATTCATCAATGTGTTGATCTAGACAACTTTGAGAAACATGGTGATGTGGACTCAAAGAAGGAAGTATGGAAGATCATGGAGAAATCGTTTGGAGGTGCAGAGAAGGTGAAAGAGGTGAGATTACAAACTCACAAAAAAACGTATAAGTTACTTCAGATGGATGACAATGAAAGCGTGGATGATTTCTTCACTAGGGTTACAAAACTGGTGAATCAAATCAAGATGTATGGAGAAGTATTGACATCAAGATCAATTGTCACAAAGATATTGAGATCATTGGCTCCAAAATTCGATCATGTGGTAGTAGCTATAGAAGAATTGAAAGATTTGTCAAGTGTGAGAAAAGAAGAGCTTCAAGGACACTTGAATCTCTTGACCAAATGATGGCTGAAAGGTCTGCAAGCAAGGCAAATAGTGAAGTAGCTCTACAAGCACGATCAAAAAAAGAAAAGAAAGATAAAGGAAACAAAGGAATAGGAAGTTACAACAATTCGAATGGTAAAGGAAACCAACAAGAAGGAAACTGATCGAACCAGAGAAAATGATCGGTAAATTAGCAAGTGTACTAATATGCCAAAATAGAAATAATGGGAAATCCTAAAGTATTGATTTTAAGGACTTTGTGATAAGACAAAGTTATAGTTTTACTTCAATTAAACAAGAGCACTGGGTGTTTTGATTGGGTTTTGATATTCCGAAACAAACTTACAAATAAAAGAAAACAGAATGTTGAACAGATTTAAATTAATATGAGTGAACATGCCAGGGAAGGTGTGTGATCTAACTTATTAACGATTCAAACTTGACCTTGCAACAACTTTTCTGACACAATTGATTATTGGTTCTTAAGGGTGTTTATTCCTAAGTCCTTAGTGAACAAACCTTTAATCATTCAAATTAACTTCTATGTCCATAGATAATTATAGATGAAATTAAGCAATCTTTGATCAAGAAAAATTTGCTTTATAAAGAGTATCCCTAGTCCTAGGTGATATCTACTACAAAACACTTCTAGTTAAGCATTGACACTGACAGTCCTATATAATAATCAACCATAAACTAATTCTCGATTTTTTTGAAAGAGAAAGCATTAAGCACAAATTACAAGTAAATCAAATATATGTCAAATTGGTGTCATTACAAGTTTCAAGAGAAAATCATCAATAAGGTCTAAATCAGGGACACCCATAGCATTGGGGAGTTTAGCTACTTATAGGAATCAAGAAAAACATAGTAAAAGTCATAGTCAATATAAAAGTTTAGATGACTTAGTCTTCAATTACGAAAAGCTCTTGAAGATCTTGATCCACCTTGAAAATATGAGTTTTTCGGCCTTCTAAATGCATCCTTGCCGTCAAAAATTGTCCAACACTTGGAAATTCGCGTTTTGGAGTTACTTAGAGTGGATTTTGAAGGTATGGAAAAACACAAGAAAGAGGGGTTTGAATTGGGGTTTTCACTCTTTCATAAATTCTCGCTTTTAAACATGATTATGTTAAGTGCTACTCTCTAAACTATTGTGGAATCATAAACATAAGAGTAAAGCATAAGAGTAAATAACACACGATATATCCTGGTTCACTTGAGAGATTCTCAAACTAATCCAGTCCACCCTTCTGAGGTGATTTTGCCTTGAACTCAAGGTCTTAATCCACTCTAACCAAAGTGATTACAATCGCACGGGAAACTGCTGGTGACTAACCTTGCACAAGCTATTGCGAGTGACTAACTACAATGCACGAGCAACCGCCAATGACTAACAACCTTGCACAGTAAACCCTTGTGACTAGCACCTACACAAGCAACCGCTTGTGACTAACCAAAAATGATATGTTCAATGATCTGATTCAACAGATATAATATTTATTGACCTCTTTAGAGTTCCGACCTTCACTCAGTTTTCTAATAGGATTTCCATAATGACCACAACCACTGTCTTTTCAAGCTTCTGACCTTCACTCGGTCTCTCAAGGAACAATCAACATTCGGTTGATTAATTTTGTGTTTACAATTAGAGCTTCTTCACAAGCAATAGTAAACTCAATTACGTACATCAGAAGATCCTAATACACACTAAGAATTTTAAATTGTATTGTAGCTTGATGTGTGGTCTTCATTTCTTCAAGTAGCTTCTTCATAGACAACAACCCAAAGCACTTGACTTTCTTACGTCTTCTTCTTCATAAGCTTATGAAAGCTTTGTTGATCTTGATTTATCAGAAGGAATAACGTCTTCATCTTGACTCTTTTGAGAATAGTCTGGACAACAGCCCTTGTTCTCTTTTCTTCAATGATCATCTCATAGCACAATATTAATATTGTGGATTTGTAATTGAGAATCTATATGATCATCTTCATAATTAACAACATGATGCAAAAGCCATTAAAGGCAGTTGTTCTTGTTGCAGTTATACTGGTTGATGGTTTGGATATGTTCTAATGATTACAACACCACCAACATTTCAAAGTAAATGATCTTCTTCTTATATAGCCAAAGAGAATAGAGTCATTGAAGAATAGCCGTTGAGAAACAGCTGGATATATAAAGAGAGTCGTTACACAATGATTTAGAATAGTACTTCCATATTTATCTTTTTCCATACTTCAAACTAATGGAGAGGTAGTGGAATAAAGCTTATACGTACTGTGTACTTATCATTCCTAACGATAACATTTGTCTTCTCAAATTCAGAGGCTTGTGATGATAGATGTTTGAAGCATGAGTAAAGTCGTGACACTTGATTTTTCTGATAGTTAGGTCTTAAGTTTTTCAGAACTTGTTCGCTCATAACCTTGTCTTCAAAACTTCAACACTTTTGTTTGCAACTTCAATCTTCAGAACTTCAAGTCTTCAGAACTGCGTCTTCAGAGTCTTAAGCACTTGGTCTTTAGAATCCTTTTATTTTAGAAACCAAATCTTTAGAACTTCAATCTTCAGAACCTTTAGTCTTCATAATCTTCAACACTTGTTCCTTCAGAACCTTCAGTATTCAGAGTCTTCGGCACTTGGTTCTTCAAAGGATTATTTGTTTAGAATCCCCGCTGGCTTTCGAATTAGAACCACTTCTCATATATAATCCATAGGATCATTGCAACAGCAATATCAGATGTCCTTGGATCTTTCCGATTGTGATCAGATACATAAGCATACTTGCTTCTCCAAAATGTTTGCGACTTGTGTTACACATAGTAACTCGCATATGATCTTCAACACTCGTCTTGATAGTGTTTGTTTGATCTGATAATTTTGATAAACATAATCTTGCACAAAAACAAACATTAGAACATAAAATAGTTCTTTCACAAATACTTCATTGTTATCATCAAAACTCAGAGATATATTGCAGAACCAAATCTTTTTCTTATAGATTTTGGGCTTCCTGCGTTTCTGGGCTTCCGTTCGCGTATGAACTCAAGTCATACATGTATGACCTTCTACTTCTTACTTCTTCATACGTGTATGCACCAAGGTGGCTTATATGGCCTGTCTGGACCCAAACGCATAATATGTTACGCTGGTGCTACCTTGCTGCTGTTGGTGCCCCATACGCGTAATATGTTACCTAAAACCCAATTGTTTTTTAAGGGTTTTCATTTTTTAAAATTTTATTCATTCAATAACCCAACCCAACCCATTTTTCGAGTTTGTCTAGGTGGGTTTGGTCGGATTTATTTGATTTACCCAACCCAAGTACACCCTGTAACACCCTTCTAATACCCCACATAAATAATAAATAATAATCAGAGTAAACATGAAAAAGGGCATTACAACTTCCAAATAATTAAACCATAATACTCATGTCATGTTATAAAAGAGAACGTCAACCAAATTTATTCAGATCATCATGTTTAACACAGCGGAATTATCTTTAACATCTGAATAAACAAACAGCCAAGTCACAGACTTAAAACGTTAACATAAAAATCCATCCAAAATAAAAAGTTTAACAAGTAACTCTAAACGACGCCCCCAGTGTTACACGACCAGAGCATGACACGGACCCAACTGACTCTAACGAACTACTTGACGAGCTAATCCTCACCAAGTACGAGAGCTACTCCTCAATCTGAAAAATAACAACAGTAAGGGTGAGTCTCATTCACATTTAACTAATGTTATAAGATATAGATAATAAAATATCATTTCACATGCCATTCACCCAATCACAGTTATGATCAGATTCAAACCATACAGTCAGCAAGCAAACAACCAAATTAACACATATTATAACATTGGACAATCTTCCATTCATGTTATAATAGCAAAACAGCCTAATGCAATGCAACTACATGCATGTGGTACCAAAATCTGGGATAACACAACTCACCGACCCACCATCGTCAAGGATACGGTAACACCCACTCACTAATTCCACACAATGGGAATTAGCTACCACTGATCCACCATCGTCAAGGACCAGCCACAAAATGATTATGAATGCATGCATCAACCATAACATGCTCATCACCCACATTCATCGATCAATGTCATAATCATCAATAAAACACATATTTCATACCAACAATACACGTATAATAAACACCAGTTATAACCACGTCATCATACAGGTAAGACATTCATTAGTGAACCTATAAGCATATCCCACCACAACAAATAAGATCGAGTGTTTTAAAAATAATTCAAGCCACAACTCAAAACACCATTTGAGTATATAAATTATTTGATTAGCTTCACTGTACTCGAAACGGCACCAAAATCCGGCTTACAGTTTAAAAGTTACACGTTTTCAAACTTTTCAAAACGGCCTGTCGCAACAACTAACAGCACGCGGCGCCACACACATTCGCGGCGCGGAACGAATCGGAACAACGCCTTCGCGGCGCAAACAAGGTTTCGCGGCGCGGAACGAGAAGAAACTACGCCTTCGCGGCGCGGCCATACTCTCGCGGCGCGTACTGAGCACAACAAAAACTTCCTGGCCTTCTGCCAAGCAGTTCGCGGCGCCAACTCCTGGACGCGGCGCGAACTGGCGATTTCCAGCGCTCCGAATAGCAGAAAACGTTTTCCTGCGATTTCGTCCCTCTTTCACCGAATCACTACCAAACCAAACTCACTCCAACCAGATTTCGCATACAGTGAAATAACACATATTATAACACATTTATAATACATTCAACCGTCCAATTATCACCACACACGATCAATACAATTCATTATAAATCAATTCCCCCAAAAACCTAACATTTCTACAACCTAAGCATAACCCAATTGATCCGAATAACACGATCAAATTCTATCATACTACCTATAATCCCATAATAGAAGATAAACGGAAGAGTCCCCCCTTACCTGAAGGTTGATTCTTCGCTCTTCTTCGCGTCGCACTTCTTCGCTCTTCTCCTCTTTTCACGTTCAGACTTCTTTTCCCAAAACGCTGTAATTCTCTCTATTCCACAACTCCTTCTATTTTATGAAAATAAGCTTATCATTAGTAATGGGCTTCACCACTGACACCCCCCTTCTACTACACGCGACCCTGGCCCATTAGCCTCACTATTTCCATTATTCTCAGTTAACTCAAATAATTCTAATATTTAATCCAAAAATTAATTAAATTAAATAAAGAATTTTATGGGGTGTTACAACTCTCCCCCACTAGAAAAGTTTTCGTCCTCGAAAACATACCTTAGGCAAAGAGTTCTGGGTAGGAGTCCTTCATCTGGCTCTCCAACTCCCACGTAACATTTCCACCGGCTGGTCCTCCCCAAGCTACTCTGACTAATGCTATCTCCTTGCCACGCAATTGTTTCACCTTTCGATCTTCAATCCTCATAGGCAAAGTTTCAACTGTCAGATTATCCTTTACCTGCACATCATCGACTTGGATCACATGAGATGGATCAGCAATGTACTTCCTCAACTGCGATACATGGAATACATCATGCAGATTCGCAAGTGTCGGTGGCAACGCAATGCGATACGCCACTTCTCCAACCCTCTCCGTAATTTGAAACGGACCAATAAAACGCGGAGTCAACTTCCTTGACTTCAGTGCTCTACCAACACCAGTTGTAGGAGCCACCCTCAAGAACACATGATCTCCTTCTTGAAATTCAAGTGTCCTTCTTCTTTTATCATGATAACTCTTCTGCCGACTCTGAGAAGTCTTCATCTTCTCCTGAATCATCTTAATCCTTTCTGTTGTCTCCTGAACAATTTCCGGCCCAATCACAGCACTTTCGCCAGATTCGTACCAACATAAAGGCGTTCTACACCTCCGACCATACAAAGCTTCAAACGGAGCCATACCAATACTTGAGTGAAAACTATTATTGTAAATAAATTCGATCAAGGGTAGATAACTATCCCAAGCACCGCCCTTTTCCAACACACAAGCACGCAACAAATCTTCTAGTGATTGAATAGTTCTTTCGGTCTGTCCATCCGTCTGTGGATGATAAGCAGAACTCAATCTCAGCTTAGTACCCAAAGCCTTCTGCAAACCTTCCCAGAATCTGGATGTAAACCTTGGATCTCTATCTGACACGATACTCGAAGGAATACCATGTAAACTCACTATCCTTTCAATATACAATTGAGCCAGCTTCTCCATTGGGTAATCCATTCTCATTGGTATAAAGTGAGCAGACTTTGTCAACCTGTCTCCAATAACCCAAATAGCTTCACAATTCTTCACCGTCCTCGGCAAACCTGAAACAAAATCCATAGATATACTATCCCACTTCCATTCTGGAATAAATAACGGTTGCATAGCTCCATACGGTTTCTGATGCTCAATCTTCGACTTCTGGCAAGTCAAACAAGCATAGACAAATTCAGCTATTTCCTTTTTCATTCCAGGCCACCAAAACAGCTTCTTTAAGTCATGATACATCTTGGTAGCACCAGGATGAATACTTAATCCGCTACGATGTCCTTCTTCAAGAATACTCTTCCTCAATTCGACAACATCAGGAACACAAACACGATTACCAAACCTCATTATACCATTCTCGTCGATTCTGAATTCACCTCCTTTATCTTGGTTAATCAGAGTCAACTTATCAACCAACTCTACATCAGTCTTCTGACCTTCTCGAATTTCCTCAAGAATACTACTAGTCAGCTTCAGCATACCCAATTTAACACTGGTAGGAGTGTCTTCACATACTAAACTCAAATCTCGGAATTGCTCAATTAAATCCAATTCTCTCACCATAAGCATAGACATATGCAAGGACTTCCTACTCAATGCATCGGCAACAACATTTGCTTTACCCGGATGATAATTCAGTTCAAAATCATAATCCTTGAGAAATTCTAACCATCTTCTTTGTCTCATATTCAGCTCTTTTTGGTCAAAGAGGTACTTCAAACTCTTGTGATCGCTAAATACTTCAAACCTTGAACCATATAGGTAATGCCTCCACAATTTCAACACAAATACCACTGCTGCCAATTCTAAGTCATGAGTCGGATAGTTTCTCTCGTGCACTTTGAGTTGTCTCGACGCATAAGCGACTACCTGTTGATTCTGCATTAGTACACCCCCTAATCCTGACAACGAAGCATCACAATAAACAACAAAAGATTCCGCCGGATTCGGCAAAATCAAGATCGGCGCACTAGTTAACCTCTTCTTCAACTCTTGGAATCCTTCTTCACATTTCGAATCCCAGACGAAAGCTTGACCCTTCCTAGTCAACTTAGTTAACGGCAACGCTAACTTTGAAAAACCTTCAATGAACTTTCTATAGTAACCCGCAAGACCAAGGAAACTACGGATCTCGGAAACTGACTTTGGAGCTTCCCACTGAGACACTACTTCTACTTTCGTTGGGTCAACGGCAATACCATCCTTAGAAATTACATGCCCAAGAAAGCTCACTTCCTTTAACCAGAACTCACACTTTGACAGTTTTGCATAAAGTTTCTTTTCCTTCAATAGTTCCAATACCACTCTAAGATGATCCACATGCTCTTTTTCATTCTTAGAATATATTAAAATATCATCAATAAATACTACTACGAACTGATCCAGAAAAGGATGGAAGATCCTATTCATATACTCCATGAAAACCCCCGGCGCATTGGTTACTCCAAATGGCATCACTGTATATTCGTAATGACCATACCTCGTTCTAAATGCTGTTTTCTGAATATCGTCCGTCTTCACCCGAATCTGATGATATCCCGACCTCAAGTCAATTTTGCTGAACACACATGCTCCAACTAGTTGATCCATCAAATCATCAATCCTCGGCAAGGGATACCGATTCTTGATAGTAACCTTGTTTAGTTGTCTGTAATCCACACACAACCTCATTGAACCTTCTTTCTTCTTCACTAGTAACACCGGTGCACCCCACGGTGAGACACTAGGACGAATAAATTTCTTCTCAAGTAACTCTTCCAATTGACTCTTCAACTCAGTCAATTCCGATGCCGACATACGATAAGGTGCCATCGACACATGACTAGTTCCCGGAATTAATTCAATAGCAAAATCCACCTCCCTCTGTGGCGGTAATTCTCTTACGTCTTCTGGGAAAACTTCCGGAAATTCACATACTACCGGTAAGTCACTACTCACCGCTTTCTCTTTCACTTCCATGGACGCAATCAACATAAACACGGCAGCTCCGTCCTTCATTGCTTTATCCACTTGTCTAGCCGTCATCTCCAAGTCCTCAACACTGACATCATCAGGAAAAATAACCGTTTTCGTGAAACAGTTGATATGAACCCGGTTAAATTGCAACCAATTCATGCCCAGGATAACATCCAGTTGTTCCAACGGAAGGCACACTAAGTCCATTCCGAATTTTCTACCAAAAATATCAATTGGACAGTTCAAACAAGCAAACGAAGTAGTCACTGAACCCGACGCAGGAGTGTCAATGATCATACTTCCATTAATCTCAGATATTTCCAAATTCAGTCGCTTAGCACAATCCAATGAAATAAACGAGTGAGTTGCTCCAGTATCTATTATTGCAATTAAAGGAGTGCCATGGATAAAACACGTACCTTTAATCAACCGATCCTCTGGGGTAGTCTCTGAACCAGATAAGGCGAACACCTTACCACCAGCTTGATTCTTCCTCGGCTTAGGACACTTAGGACTAATATGACCTTCTTCCCCGCAGTTGAAACAAGTTACAGTGTTCCCCTTGCACTCAATAGCAATGTGACCTGCCTTTCCACACCTATAGCACTTCTTTTCCTCACTTTTGCACTCGTGAATGCGATGTCCAGGTTCTCCACACTTGAAGCACTTAATAGGGGCACTAGAGTCTCCCCCGCTAGGCTTCTTCCAGCCTCCAGCTTTCTGATTACCCTTACCATATGGCTTACCACGATCCATATGCTTTTTCCCTTTCCTGTCGACTAACTCGCGAGAGTGTGACGACTTCAGTTTAATATTGTCCTCTTTAAAGATTCGGCTGCAGTCAACCAAATCGACAAACCTGCGAATCCTCTGGTATCTGATACCCTGCTTAATCTCATCACGGAGACCATTCTCAAACTTAACACACTTCGAGAATTCACTAGCCTCATCATTATTGTAGTGGACATAATACTTTGCTAGCTCAACAAACTTGGACGCATACTCTGGCACAGTCATGTTACCTTGTGTCAGCTCCAAAAATTCAATCTCTTTCCTGCCTCTAACATCCTCAGGAAAGTACCTCCGCAAGAATTCTCTCTTGAACACAGCCCAAGTGATTGCAACACCTGCAGCTTGCAGTTCGTCCCTACTAGCCATCCACCAATCATCAGCTTCTTCAGACAGCATGTGAGTCCCATATCTCACCTTCAGATTTTCATCACAATCAATCACCCGGAAGATCCTTTCAATTTCCTTCAGCCACTTCTGGGCGCCTTCGGGATCATGAATGCCTTTGAACAACGGAGGGTTGTTCCTCTGAAAACTATTCAGCTGCCCGTCAGCACCAATTCCAGCTCCATTGGCATTCCCTCCCAACACACCAGCAATCATACCGAGAGCCTCAGCAATCACGTCGTCGTTCCTTCCTCCTCTTCCGGCCATTGTTATGCTAAATATCAAACAATATTTATTAGAACAAGAAGTATCGACAGTGTCAATCTTACACTAATCGCATACGAGGGATCAACCGACACTAAGACTCTGACTCAAACGACCGACTATGCTCTGATACCACTATTGTAACACCCTTCTAATACCCCGCATAAATAATAAATAATAATCAGAGTAAACATGAAAAAGGGCATTACAACTTCCAAATAATTAAACCATAATACTCATGTCATGTTATAAAAGAGAACGTCAACCAAATTTATTCAGATCATCATGTTTAACACAGCGGAATTATCTTTAACATCTGAATAAACAAACAGCCAAGTCACAGACTTAAAACATTAACATAAAAATCCATCCAAAATAAAAAGTTTAACAAGTAACTCTAAACGACGCCCCCAGTGTTACACGACCAGAGCATGACACGGACCCAACTGACTCTAACGAACTACTTGACGAGCTAATCCTCACCAAGTACGAGAGCTACTCCTCAATCTGAAAAATAACAACAGTAAGGGTGAGTCTCATTCACATTTAACTAATGTTATAAGATATAGATAATAAAATATCATTTCACATGCCATTCACCCAATCACAGTTATGATCAGATTCAAACCATACAGTCAGCAAGCAAACAACCAAATTAACACATATTATAACATTGGACAATCTTCCATTCATGTTATAATAGCAAAACAGCCTAATGCAATGCAACTACATGCATGTGGTACCAAAATCTGGGATAACACAACTCACCGACCCACCATCGTCAAGGATACGGTAACACCCACTCACTAATTCCACACAATGGGAATTAGCTACCACTGATCCACCATCGTCAAGGACCAGCCACAAAATGATTATGAATGCATGCATCAACCATAACATGCTCATCACCCACATTCATCGATCAATGTCATAATCATCAATAAAACACATATTTCATACCAACAATACACGTATAATAAACACCAGTTATAACCACGTCATCATACAGGTAAGACATTCATTAGTGAACCTATAAGCATATCCCACCACAACAAATAAGATCGAGTGTTTTAAAAATAATTCAAGCCACAACTCAAAACACCATTTGAGTATATAAATTATTTGATTAGCTTCACTGTACTCGAAACGGCACCAAAATCCGGCTTACAGTTTAAAAGTTACACGTTTTCAAACTTTTCAAAACGGCCTGTCGCAACAACTAACAGCACGCGGCGCCACACACATTCGCGGCGCGGAACGAATCGGAACAACGCCTTCGCGGCGCAAACAAGGTTTCGCGGCGCGGAACGAGAAGAAACTACGCCTTCGCGGCGCGGCCATACTCTCGCGGCGCGTACTGAGCACAACAAAAACTTCCTGGCCTTCTGCCAAGCAGTTCGCGGCGCCAACTCCTGGACGCGGCGCGAACTGGCGATTTCCAGCGCTCCGAATAGCAGAAAACGTTTTCCTGCGATTTCGTCCCTCTTTCACCGAATCACTACCAAACCAAACTCACTCCAACCAGATTTCGCATACAGTGAAATAACACATATTATAACACATTTATAATACATTCAACCGTCCAATTATCACCACACACGATCAATACAATTCATTATAAATCAATTCCCCCCAAAACCTAACATTTCTACAACCTAAGCATAACCCAATTGATCCGAATAACACGATCGAATTCTATCATACTACCTATAATCCCATAATAGAAGATAAACGGAAGAGTCCCCCCTTACCTGAAGGTTGATTCTTCGCTCTTCTTCGCGTCGCACTTCTTCGCTCTTCTCCTCTTTTCACGTTCAGACTTCTTTTCCCAAAACGCTGTAATTCTCTCTATTCCACAACTCCTTCTATTTTATGAAAATAAGCTTATCATTAGTAATGGGCTTCACCACTGACACCCCCCCTTCTACTACACGCGACCCTGGCCCATTAGCCTCACTATTTCCATTATTCTCAGTTAACTCAAATAATTCTAATATTTAATCCAAAAATTAATTAAATTAAATAAAGAATTTTATGGGGTGTTACACACCTCTAATAATACCCTCGCACAATTTTCCCTATTCAAATTATCATTTTTCGGAGTTTTTGGAAAAGCTTGGACTTTTACCCCTTTTTTATAATTTTCTATCGGATATTTACAAGCGTTTTTTCCTTAAATTTATGCATTTATACTGAATTTACACAGGATTTTCGCAAAACTACATTTTTTACTGGCATTTTCAAAATGTCTGGTAAAATTTAATTTTTACCATGCATTTTTATTGACATTTTCGAAAAAAATGCAATATTCTATATGCATTTTTACTGCCATTTTATAAATTGTCAATAAAAAAGCATACATGCATATCGACAATTTCAAAAATGTTCGTGTAACGCATGCATAATACCATATTTTACAAAAATTCCTGTAAACACATGGTCCTTTCCAAAAAAAAATCAAAATTCGATATTATTTTTGTTTTATTTTGTAGGTTTTGTTTCATTTTAAGATTTTTTTTAATAAAAAAAAGGTAAAATTTGTCACGCACCGATTTTTTTTTAAAATACCGGTAAATTCTTGGTCATTTTTTAATTTTTAAAAAATTAGGTATTTCTTTTTTTTTCTTTTTCATTTTTTGAAAAAAAAATTGGTAAAATTTGTCATGCACCAGATTTTAAAAAATGCCGGTAAAAATGCATATCGTATGTTTTTATTGGCCTACCGAATTTTTTGTGCTAGGGAAAAAATCTGTCGCTTTGTTAATGAAAAAATGAATGAAGTATTTTAAGTGTTAGGAAAATTTAAGGGTGCTAGGTAAAACTCGATGGATGGCGGGACAAATTCTCCTATATCGTTCGACATCATTTGTGGGAAGGGTGGCTTAAGCGACATATGAGGCCGAACATGTCATTTAAGCCCATTAGCCTTATCTAAGGACTAATGTTCGAGTACAATAAAGAATCTCGTATTGTTGGCAGTCAATGCTAAAGGTTGGCTGAAAATATTCACACTCTTGAATCCACTGAGATTATCAATAGCGCCCAACAAAAAAAGGGTACATATTTCCCAATAGAATTGTGTTAGAGAGTTTTGGATAATTTCCTTGAAATTATAGGTGAAATTAGAGGATCTGGATTCTTTAACGTTCGCGTGGGAACGTTAGAGTGACTTTCACTCATTTTCAACTGTGCGATAAATCAATTCGCTAAGATCTTGCCACGTGGTCAATTTAACAATGAAGAAAATGAAAACAGAAAAGTGATGATAGGAGACAAAAGGACAACCAAAAAATAGTTTAACTGACATCATCTTGCCACCTCTAGTGAACTTGCCTCCGTTAACTTGAAAACATGCCTTGTTAATTGAATAGGAAACTGAAGAGGTGTTTTGAAAAGAAGATAGAGGTGCAACATAAAAGAAAAAGAAGTGGAAATAGAGAAAATGTTTGATTGATTTTCTCTTCGTAGTCATGCTACCAATGTGAGTGGATTGTCTTTGCTTTTTCTTCTTTGAAAGTTTAATTGATTTTGTTTTCAATTGTATTTTGTACAAGATTGAAATACTCTTATTTGATGATTAGACCTAATTGGGTTTTGCTTCCATTGTTAATTGATATTCAACTCTAAATTGGGTTTTGCTTCCATTGTTACTTGGTACTTAATGGTAAATTAGGTTTTACTTTCATTTTGTTTTGATGACGTTATAGGGCAGTAACAACAACGATGAACAGTGGCAGCACGACAACCGCAGGGGGACAAAAAAGCATAATATAGAAACAAATTGCAATGTCTTCTCCCAGTTATGGCACCTTCTCCCAGTTTCCGGATGTAACACTCTAAATCCCCCGCATGTAAAATAATAGAATAATTAAAAGATTTTTCACATAATCACATAAGGTGTCAAACAATCTCAAAATAATCACCTGCTTTGTAATACTTAGAAATTTAAAAGAAAATATTCAACACTTATCATCGCATGCTCACCTTCACCTAGGGTATTATCGCAGAGGAATTTCATCAACTAAGAATGCTTCATAATAAAAAATAAATTTCATGAAACACTTTATTGAAACGAAAACAATTAGGAAAGGCCTTCACATTTAGCAACATCAAATTGTCAAGAGTATATCAGCTAACTCTCATTAACAAAACATAAACAACGAAATAATAATGTTCGCTCGCCAAGTGTTACAGATCCGAGCACGTATTCTAAAATAAAAAAATAAAAGGAAAAGTAGAATAGCCTCGCACGATCCTCCGCTCTAAGAAGCTACTCAATTACCTGTTTATTTGTACTTCGAAGAAGAGCACAAACCACAATAACAACAAAGGGTTAAGAAATCACATTAATAAAGTAAGCGGTACATAGTGCAAGGTAGTGTATCAACACATATGCATATTCTACAACAAGTGGATCACAACATCTCATAAACACATTCGCACGAAAAATTTCAACAATCACACACAAATCAACACTATGCATACAATTCATTTATGTAATGCAACTCGACTATGTAACTCGATGCATATGTATGTGGTACCAACTCATCAAAAAGTTCCTTAGAAAATTGGGTTCACCCTACTTGAACCCTGAGTCCACCTTGTTCGGATTCGGGACAAGTCACTAATCCATCCTGCTCGGATTACTAGTTTCCTCTTTCATCAAGAATAATGACATCATGAATGCATGTCAAAACACGTTAATATAACAACAACATAATGTTTAAAATCTCTTCCCAACAATAAACAAAACATGCATTGACTCAACAATAATAGTTCTCCCAACTCGAACCATTATTCACCAATCACATCGACAACATCAATATTATTCTCAACACCATAACATAATAACATCATAATCATCATCAACATCACACACAACAGCATCATAACCATCCTTAACATCATACACAACAACATCATACACAACAACATCATAATCATCGTTAAAATCTTCTACACAAAAACATCACATATTCCACAATTCAATATATAATTAATCTAACATATAATTATATACTACATCACTTAATTCACTAACATAATTCATACTCATACAATAGCATATCAACATCACCATTCCACAATCAATACAATCATATTTGAATAATTATTTAAAATGTCAAACTGAGTCGGAATCAAGCAACTGAATATGTTCTAGAAAGCTTAGACAATCTATTTTAAGAAT